>NC_043702.1:141735354-141952437 GCF_006229205.1 Suricata suricatta
CGGAGGAGGGAGAGAGAGTTGGGGAGAGAGAGGGATGCAGAACTTGAGAGACTATTGAATGCTGAGAATGAACTGAGGGTTGGGGGGGAGGGGGGAGGGGGGAAGACAGGTGGTGGTGATGGTGGAGGGCACTTGAGGGGAAGAGCACTGGGTGTTGTATGGAAAACAATTTGACAATAAAATATTATGAAAAAAAAAGAAGGAAAAAAAATAAAGAGTAAACCAATATCATAACTGAATAACCATACACCAAGACCTTAGAAATATTTAAGGTGGCCTTTGAAGCTCCACCAGCTATGTTAGTCCAATGATAGTAAATAAGGTCATGCCTCACAAGTCATGTCTGTTTAAGAAACAAATATTCTGAGAATATTCAGGGTATTTTCTCATAGTAGCCCTATGGGACACCCAAGGTAGAATTTCTCAAAGAAATGTTGTGGCTATGGGTCTCCTTTTGTCTCATGGAGGAAACCTCACTGAAATGCTTAGAATGAAATGTAAAGTAGAAAAGAGCTCAGGGAGACCTGGGTGGCTCAGTCGGTTAAGCCTTCGACTTCGGCTCAGGTCAGATCTCACATTCGTGGGTTCTAGCCCCGTGTCAGGCTCTGTGGTGACAGCTAGCTCAGAGCCTGGAGCCTGCTTCCTGCTCTGTGTCTCCTTCTCTCTCTGCCCCTCCCCCTCTCATGCTCTGTCTCTTTCTGTATCAAAAATAAAAATAAAACATTAAAAAAATTAAAAAAAAAAAAAGAAAAGAAAAGAGCTCAGCAGATTAAGAGTAGGATTTAAGTTCTTCAACCTGATGGAGGATATCTGCAGCAACTCCATAGTTAAAACCTCCACAGCTATGGGAAAAGATTGAATGCTTTTTTCCCTTAATATCAGGAACAAGTCAAAAATGACTACTCTCACCATTTCTATTATACTGGTAGCTAACCAAGACAATTGGACAAAATAAATAAATAAATATGTAATTAAATAAATAAATGAATAAGAAATAAAAGACATCCAGATTGAAAAGGTTGAAATAAATCTTTATTTTTAGATGATGTGATATTGCATGTATAAATCCCAAGGAATCCACCAAAAGCTCTTAGAACTAATAAACAGGGCATGATACAAGATTAATCTACAAAAATCCATTGTATTTCTACATACTAGCAATGAATAATCTAAAGACAAAATAAGAATAAAACTCCACTACAATAGAATCAAGGTAAATAAGATACTTAGGAATAAATTGAACAAAAAAGGTTCAAAATGTACACTCTGAAAGCCACAAAACATCATTGAAAGAAATTAAAAGAAACCCAGATGAATAGAAATACATCCCATGTGCATGGATTGGAAGTCTTTCTATTGTTAAGATGATGATGTGTTAATTGATCTAGAGATTCAATGTAATCTCTATCAAAATTCCAGATCTCATATTTTGCAATAATGCCCCTGTTATCTTGGAATTAAAATGGGAATCCAAGGGACCAAAAGTAGCCTAAATAATCTTAGAAGAGAATAATAAATTTAGAGGACTCACAATTTGCAATTTCTTTTTCTTTTTAATGAAAAAAAAATATTTTTCCAGGAATAGAATTTAGTGACTCATCACATATACATAAGACTCAGTGCTCATCCCAACCAGTGTCCTCCTTATGGTCCCTCATCCCTTTAGCTCTCCCCCCTACCCAATATCCCACCAGCAATCCTCAGTTTGTTCTCTATATAAGAGTCTCTTTTGGTTTGTCTCCCTCTATGTTTTTATATTATTTTTGCTTCCCTTCCCTTATGGTCATCTGTTTTGTATCTTAAATTCCACATATGAGTGAAATAATTTCCTATTTATCTTTCTCTGACTTATTTCACTTAGCATAATACACTCTGGCTCCATACATGTTGTTGCAAATGGCAAGATTTCATTCTTTTTTATTGCTGAATAATATTCCAGTATGTGTGTGTATACTACATCTTTATCCATTCATCAGTCAATGGACATTTGGGCTCTTTCCATAATTTGGCTATTGTCAATAGTGCTGCTATAAACATTGGGAGGCATGTGTCCCTTTGAAATAGCACACCTATATCCTTTGGATAAATACTGTTTCATGCAATTGCTAGGCTATAAGGTAGTTCTATTTAAAAGAAATTTTTTTAATGTTTACTTATTTTTGACAGAGAGACAGAGAGACTGAGAGACAGAGTGTGAGCAGGGGAGGGGCAGAGAGAGGGAGACATAGAATCTGAGGCAGGCTCCAGGCTCTGAACTGTTGGCACAGAGCCTGATGCAGGGCTCAAATCCACCAACTGTGAGATCATGACTTGACCTGCAGTCGGATGCTTAACCAACTGAGCCACTCAGGCACCTCGTGGGTAGTTCTATTTTTTTTTTTTTTTTTTTTTTTTTAGGAAACTTCATCCTGTTTTCTGGAGTGGCTGCACCAATTTGCATTCCTACTAGCAGTGCAAAAGGGTTCCTCTTTCTCTGCATCCTCGTCAACATCTGTTGCTGCCTGAGTTGTTAATTTTAGCCATTCTGATAGGCATGAGGTGGTATCTCATAGTGGTTTTGATTTGCCTTTCCCTGATGATGAGTGATGTTGAGCATTTTTAATCATGTGTCTGTTATCTATCTGGATGTCTTAACACTTTGGAAAAGTGTTTATTCATGTCTTTTCCCCATTTCTTCACTGTATTATTTGCTTTTATTGGGTATTGAGTTTGATAAGTTCTTTATAGATTTTGGATACCAGCCCTTTACCTGATATATCATTCACAAATATCCTCTCCCATTCCCTAGGTTGCCTGTTGGTTTTGCTGATTGTGTGCAGAAGATTTTTATCTTGATGAGGTAATTTTGGCTTTTGCTTCCCTTGCTTCTGAAAACATGTCAAGTAAGAAGTTGCTGCAGTCAAAGTCAAAGATGTTGTTGCCTGTTTTCTCCTCTAGGGTTTTGATGGCTTTCTGTCTTAGGTTTAGGTCTTTCATCCAGTTTGAATTTAATCTTGTGTGTGGTGTAAGAAATGGTCCAGGTTCATTCTTCTGCATGTGGCTGTCCAGTTTTACCAACATCATTTGCTGAAGAAACTGTCTTTTTCTACTTAATATTCTTTCCTGCGTTGTCAAGTTTAGTTGGCCATATGTTTGTGGGTCCATTTCTGGGTTCTCTATTCTGTTCCATTGATCTAAGTATCTGTTTTGGTGCCAGTACCTATGGTCTTGATGATTACAGCTTTGTGATACAGCCTCAAGTCTGGGATTGTGATGCCTCCAGATTTGGTTTTCTTTTTCAGGATTGCTTTGGCTCTTCAGGGCCTTTTCTGGTTCCATACACATTCTAGGATTGCTTGTTCTAGCTCTGATTATTTTAGGATTGTTTGTTGTAGCTCTGCTGGTGTTATTTTGATAGGGATTGCAGCAATTTCAAACCTACTACAAAGATACAGTAATCAAGACAATGTCACGTTGGCACAAAGATAGATGTATAGATCAATGAAATAGAATGGAGAGTCCAGAAACAAACCCTTACATTCATGGTCAATTGATTTGAGACAAGGTTTTCAAAACAATTCAGTAGGAAATGCTTAGTCTTTTTAACAAATGGTGTTGGAACAACTGGATAACCACATGCAAAATTATGCCAGATACAAATTTTCTCAAAATGGGTCATAGATCCAAATGTAAAAGCTAAAAATACAAAACTCTTAAAAGAAAACATGGAAGTAAATCTTCATGACCTTGACTTTGTTAATGGATATGACACCAAAAACAGCAGCAACAAAACAACAAATAGATAAATTGGTTTTTTACCAAATTAAAAACCATTTGGTACAAATGGTTTAATACATCAATAGAGAAAAAAGACAACCCATAGAATAAGAGGAAATATATTTTAGTCATACATCTGATAAGGGATTGTATCCAGACTATATAAAGCACTTATATGACTCAATAATAAAAAAGATAAGTAACCCAATTTTAAAACAGGCAAAGGATTTGAACAGGCAATCCTCCCAAGAAGATATACAAATAGTTAATAAGCACATAAAAATGCCCTCAACACTGTTGTCATTAGGGAGATTCAAATAAAAATTGTAACGAGAGGATCACGTGGGTGGGCTCAGTTACGTAAGTGTTAGACTCTTGATTTTGGCTCAGGTCATAATCTACAGTTTGTGAGATCAAGCCCTGCACAGACTTCACATTGGCAGCATGGAGCCTGCTTAAGATTCTCTCTCTCTCTCTCTCTCTCTCTCTCTTTCTCTCTCTCTCTCTCTCCCCCTCCCCCATGGGCTTGCACATTCTGTATAAAATATAAAATTAAATTGGAGTGTACTTATGATCGTGCAATTCTTTGGATATATTAAAAATCATTGAATTGTATAGCTTAATGGGTGAATTGTATTATATGTGAATGATATTTCAATAAAACTTTTTTTTTAAGTAACAAAGATAAGAAATACAGACTGCAAAACTGTTACAGGCTGGAGAAGACTAAAAAGACGTTATAAGGAAATGCAATGCAGTATCCTGGTTTGAATCTTGGAATCTTAAGTGTTGATGGAAAAACTAGAGAAATCTAAATAAAGCCTATAGTTTATGTTAAATAAAAGAAATGGAAAAAGGTATCAGACTCTTGAATGACTACAGGCAAGAAGTAGCCAGTACTTATAGAGCAGGAAAGTATTACACAGGGGGCAGAAGCAAATCCCAGATAGCAAAGCCAATAGATGTACTAGTGAATCATTTCGAGGAAGCAGGACCAAGCTCTAATCAGGGATTGGAAAAGATTTCACATTTACCTTGAACCAGTGAATTTTGGATGCTTACAGTTTTCCATTTTATGAATGGTGAGTGCATTAAGATATCTTAATGATTGTCATACAATTTAGGTTAGGTGTGGGGTTCAGACAACTCATCTCTTTAGTTTCCAGGTCATCACATGGAGAAGAACTCCATTCCAGTCACTGTGCTTGAGGAACACACCCAAGGAGCCTTCTCTACCTCTGTGTCTGACTCAGACGATAGGATCCTGAGCCCTCGATCTGAATATGATGTTGAAATGGGATAAGACTCTGAAGGGTCTTGGAGGAGGGACAAATATTTTGCATGTGGGAAGGAGGTAAATTAGGGCAGCTGATAGTCTGTGGCAGGATGTATTTTTCAAAAATAGCCACAGCAATGTTTCCAGTCCTATAGACTGTTCTAGAACTTTGCCACTTCCCATCAGGAGTTGACATCTGTTTCTCTGTCTCTCGATCCTGGGCAAGGTTGTGGCCACTCCAGCAAATAGAATGGGATGAAAGTGATGCACTGTGACTTCCCAGGCTTGGTTAGGAAAGGTCATACAGCTTCTGCTTGGATTTCCTTCTCTTGGATATTCACCCTTGAAACTCAGGCATCATGTTGTAAGAAAGCCCAAGTCACATGGAGCGGTCATGTGTAAGTATTCCCCAACATCCCCTTGTTCACTACCGGATGTCTAAATGCATGAGGATGATTCTGTGCGCAGCCTTCAAGCTGTGTTGGCTGGTGCTGAGTGGAGTGGAGATGAACTATCGCTGCTAAGGCCTGCCCAAACCTGAACAAAATGCCATTGATTTAGGCCAGTACGTTTTGGAGTGGTTTCTTCTACTGGGATATACTGGGAGGCTATACTGTTACAATGGGAGCAATCCCAGTGGCAAGTTTTTCTCTGTACCCGGCATATGGCACTTATCACTTTTTCAAAAAAATTTAAGTATAACTTGCGTACAAAAATGCGCAGATCTCACATTTTCAAGGAAAATGATGAGCTTTGACAAATATATACACCCTCGTAACCACATTCAAGAAGAAGAAATAAAATGTTTTTATCTTCAGAAAATGTCCTCATACCCACTCTGTAGTGTGCTAGAACCAGCTTGGAATGCTTCATGAGAGTCAATTTTGTGTATCCATTCCCAACTCCTCATTCAGTCACGTCATGTGGCAGCTGGAAATCTTGAAATTGGGAGTATTTACGGCACTAAAATCAACAAATGTTATAAATCAGGACTTTCACCCCACCCACACTAGCTGTGAAACATTTCACAGACGCTACTGCTCATGGCTTCTTTCAGTCAATTCTTCCATGCTCCTGAGGCAAATACTTTTTAAATTTCTCTCATTATAGCTAGTTTTGTCTATTTCTAGATGTTTTATCATGGGCTCATACAGTGTGTATTTTTCTGTGTCACGTCTTCTTTCACTTAAAATAACGTTTAGAAATGTATCCATGTTGCTGCACCTGTCAATAATTCATCCTTTTTAATTGCTGAGTTATGTTTGTTGTATGAACATACAACAAATTCATTATCTTTCATTGGTGAACATTTGGGCTGTGACCCCAATATTGAGCTATTATGAATGAGGCATGATTTTATTACATCTGTCTTCTTGTGAACATATTTTCATTTCTCTTGAGTAAATATCTAGGCATGTATTTCTAGATGTATTAGCACTATTAGAACGAGAGAAACAGTTAACTAAAGTAGTTGTAACATTTTCTTTGGCCATAGACAGTGTCCACACATTTCAGTTGCCCCATATGTTTGCCAAGATTTGGTTTAACTGGAATTTTGACTTTTGACTTTATGGACATATAACGGTATTTCATTTTGGTTCCAAATATGCGTATCTCTTACAACTAATGATGTTAAGCCTCTTCTCATGTAATAAATATTGTGATCAATGGCCATTTGTATCTTCTTTTTTAAACTATCCAAGCATGCTGTTTTATTGGATTGTTTGTTTTTTTATACTTCATTTGGACAGGTTCTTCATATATTCTTTAGGCAAGTCTTTTGTTCAAACCTGTCTGTGTACCTGTCTATGTATCTATATCTATCTATGTATCTTTGTATCTATTACGTATGTATGCATGTATGTATGTATGTATGCATGTATCTATTTATCTATCATCTATCTATTTATCTATCAATCATCTATTTACCTCTCAGTATTTTGTCCAGCTTGTGGCTTGCCGATTGTTTTTGGCTAATGATTTTCACGTTCTGTATAAACACTTAGTTCTTCAACTTCCCCTAAGTTGCAAAGATATTAGCTTATGTTTTCTTCTAGCAACTTAGGGTTCTAGCTAATGTTAGGATTTACTAGACATCTTAGATCAATGTTAATGCATGTTGGTAAGTAAGATAGGGGTTGAGGATTACTTTTGATCTATACTTACATCAAGTATCCCAGCACTATTTAAAATTAAATTTGTCTTCCTGGTATACACCCTTTCTCTTCTCCAATTGAATTGGCATAGTGATTTGGTTAAAAATTAATTGACTTTATATATATGGCTATATCTTGAATGATTTAATCTGCTCTGTTGATCAATTTATCTATCTCTGTGGCACTATCACCCTGTCTTACTTATTGGAACTTTATAGAAAGTCTTCCAATCAAGAGATATCAGTCCTACTGCTTGTCCTTATATTTATTTATTTATTTATTTATTTATTTATTTATTTATTTATTTTTAAGAGAGAGAGAGAGCATGAGTGAGCCAAGGAAGGGCAGAGGGAGAGGGAGAGAGAGAACCTTAAGCAGGCTTCTTCACGCTGGAGCCCGATGCTAGGAGTGATCTCATGACTGCTGAGATCATGACCTGAGCTGAAATCAAGAGTCAGATGCTTAACAGACTGAGGGATCCAGGTGCCCCACTGGTTCTTATTGTTCATGATTGTTTTGGCTCTTCTAGATCACTTTAAATTCTCAAGTCAGTTGTGAAAATAGTTCGTTGATCTCTCTCTTTTTTTTTTTAAAGCCTGTTTTTTTTTTCTTTAAATTCAGATTACACTGAATCCATAGATAAATATAGGGAGAATGGGTAAGAATATTGAATCTCTCAACTATGGTATATACCTCCATTTATTTATGTCTTTAAAGTTACCTTAGCCACAATTTTAGTTTTTACTGTAGAGACTGTACATACTCTTTGTTAGATTTATTCTGAAGTCTATGATGTGTTTTTGAAGTTAATATAAATAGTATGTTATTATGTTGTTTCTGACTGCAGGAAAAAAATTAAATATATTACCATTAAAATGATATTAAATATAGGTATTTCACACATATGCTTTAACAGATTGAGATGGTTTCTTTGTATTCCTAGTTTGCTTTGAGTTATTATGAATGGATATTGAATTTAGTCATTTTTTTCCTTCATTGACTGAGATATCATATGGTTTTTCTTCTGTATTCTGTTAATATTGTGAATTACATTGATTGATTCGTCTAACATTTTGATTTTGCCTTCTTAGTATAAATGCTACTTGGTTATTATCCTTTTTATTTACTTCTGGATCATATTTACTAATGTTTTATTAAAAATATGTCTATGTGCATGAAGAGTATTGGTTTCAAAATTTCTTTCCTTGTAAATACCTTTGTCAGGTGTTGATATCAGGTTTACACTAGTCTCATAAAAGAAGTTAGGAAACATTCCTTCCTTCTCTGTTTTCAAAAAGAGTTTATGTAAGATTGGTGTTATTTTTTCTTTAAATGTTTAATATAATTTACCAGTAAAGTCAACTAAGACTGAACTTTCCTTTCTGGGTATGTTTTTATTATAAATTCAACCATTTTAATAGACATATGGCTATTTAAACTCTCCATTTCATATCCCTTTTATGTTTCTCAAGGAATTTATACCTTTCATCTACATTTTTAACTTATTGGCATAAAATTGTACCTAATGTCTCATTGCTTTATTAATTTTCATGGGTTTTGTAGTGCTGTTCTCTTGATATTGGGAATTTGTGATTTTGTTGTGATTTTGTTTATTTTGAGGGAGTTTATCAACTTATTAATATTTCAAAAGGATAGACTTGAATTTCTTGATTTTCTCTTTTATAGTTTCATATGAAAGGATTCATATAATATATACCCTTTTATGTCACTTCCCAAGAGCATACTGGTTTTTAAATTAATCTACGCTGTTACAGGTATCCATATACAGTTCATTCCTTTTTAATGCTCAGTAATAGTCATCATAAGCATATGCCACAATTGAAGGACATTTGGGCTATTTCAAGCTTGGGGCTATTGTGAATACAGTCACTGCAAATATTTGCATGCAAGCTTTTGTATAGACACATGTTTTTAGTTCTCTTGGGAAACTAAAAATTTGAGTTGCTGAGTTTTATGGTATATGGATGTATAACTTTTTAAGGAAGTGACAGATTTTTTTCTTAAGTGGTTATGTCATTATCCATTCCCACCAGTAATGCTTGAAGGCTCCAGTTGTTCCACAACCTTATCAAAACTTGATACTGTCAGGTATTTTTTCTAATTTTAGGTATTCTAATATGTATGAAGTCTTATGTCATTGTGATTTTAACTTATGTTTTTCAAGTGACAAAAAATGTTGAGCATGCTTCCATAATGCTTATTGACTGTTCATTTATTTTCTTTTGTTAAACTTATTTTTGAATCTTTTGCCATTGTCTTAATTGCTTGTTTTCTTATAGTTAAATTGTAAGAGTTCTATATGTTCTGAATATAAGTCCTGAGTCAGATAAGAGTAGTCTCCAGGCAGTATTCTCTCTTGCTTCTTAATTTCTTAATGACATCTTTAGAAGGGCAGAAGGTCATGATTTTGATGAAGTACAATTTATTAAACTTCTATGTTTCATGCTTTTTCTGCCCCATCTATGAAGACTTCTTAGTTCCATGTCATAATTTTTTTCCTCTAGTGTTTCCTTTTAGAAGTTTTAGAGTTTTACCTTATAAAAGATCCAGTGGTATTTTAATAATAGGTTATAATATAACAATTACTGTATTAACATAATGAGGTCATTAATTGATATAAATGAATAAACTTTTTTAGAAAAGCAAGTGGACTTCAACAGCATCCCTATATTGCTTTTGGATATGCTCAATTGATATAAATTTAAAAATATTTTAAAAATTCATGCTAAGCGAAATAAATCAAAGACAAATACCATATGATATCAATCTTATGTGGAATCTAAAAAACAAAACCTAAAACAGATTCAAATACAGAGAAAAAACTAGTGGTTGCCAGAGGGAAGGTGAGTGGGGGAAGGGTGAAATAGGGAAAGGGGATTATGTGATACAAACTTCCAGCTATAAAATAAGTAAGTAGCAGAGATGAAGGGTACAGCATAGGGAATATAATCAATGATATTGTAATAATGTTGTATGGTGACAGATGTTGATTACTCTTACAGTGGTGAGGAGTGAATGTATAGAATTGCTGAATCACTAAGTTATACATCTGAACCTAATATAATATTGCAGAGCTTGCTTTCACTTTTAGGTCTATGATTCATTTTGTATTAGTTTTTGGTAACAAAAAAAGGTTAAGGTTGAGGTTCATGTGCCTTCTTAGGAATGAACCATTGTTCCAGTATTATTTGTGGGAAAGATTCTATTTTGCAACTAGATTACCTGTCCTTTTTGTCAAAAATCAATTATGTGTGGTTTTATTCTAGACTCTCTATTCTGTTTTGTAATCTGTATTGGTTTTCACCTTTTAAAGTTTCTATCAGCAATGTCTTGTAGTCTTTAGTGCACAGGTTTTACATATATTTTATTAAATTTATCCACAAATATTTCATATTTGGATGCTATAAATGGTACTGTATTTACTATTTCTATTCCAAATTTTCCATTATTAACCTATAGAAATATTGGCCTATTATGCTGCTGTATTTCTAAACTCATGTGTTCTGGTAGCTCTTAATAGATTCTTTAGGATTTTCTAATGTACATGATGGTGTCAACTGTAAATAAGTAAAGTTTCACCCTTTTCTTTCTTTTTTATTTAATAATAGTTTATTGTCAAATTAGTTTCCATATAACACCCAGTGCTTCTCCCCACAAGTGCCCCCCACCATGACCATCACCCCCTCCCCCTTCCCCCTCCCCCTTGAGTCCATGGTTCCTCTCCAGTATTCAGTAGTCTCCCTTGATCTGTGTCCCTCACTCTTCCCCGCTCTCTTTCCCCGTTCCTCTCCCCATGGTCCCCTGCCAGGTCTCTCCTGTTAGACCAACAGGCACATGAATGATGCTCAGTGTCACTCATCATCAGGGAAATTCAAATCAAAACCACACTGAGATACCACCTCACACCAGTCAGAGTCACTAAAATGAACAAATCAAGAGACTATAGATGCTGGCGAGGGTGTGGAGAGATGGGCACCCTCCTACACTGTTGGTGTCACCCTTTTCTTTCTTAAATGTCAATTTTAATTTATTTTACTTATCTTAGTACACTAACTAGGAGCTTCACTTAGAATACAAGTGGTGGGAGTAGATATCTGTGCTTCCTAAACTTGGGGAAGTATGATTTTATCACCAGGCCTTTTCAGTAAAAATTGGGAAATTATCTTGCTTTCTTACATTACTGAAGCTTTTTTAAAAATTTTTTTAATGTTTTTATTTATTATTGAGACAGGGAGAAACAGAGCGTGAGTGGGGGAGGGGCAGAGAGAGAGGGAGACACAGAATCTGAAGCAGGCTCCAGGCTCTGAGCTGACAGCACAGAGCCTGATACAGGGCTTGAATCCACCAACCGTGAGATCATGACCTGAGCTGAAGTCGGACACTTAACCGACTGAGCCACCCAGGCGCCCCTGAAGCTTTTTTTAAAATAGTAAACTCATTTATGTACAATTGAAGTACAATAAACTTCACATATTCAAGTTGTACAATTTGGTTCACTTCGACAAAAGTATATATTTATGAAAATATCACCATGATCAAAATAATGAATATTTCCATAACTCACAAGTTTTTCATGCCCTGGATAATCTCTCACTCCATTCCTGTCCCAAGTGACAACTGAATTGCTTTTTGTCACCATAAATTATTTTTCATTTTCCTCAGATTTTATATAAATGGATCATAGGGTCCTTTTAGCCTGGACCCTATTAGTTAACCCCAATTATTGTCATTTTCATTCAGGCTGTCACTTATATCAGTAAATACTTTTTTTTCTTTCTTTTTGGTTGGCTGTTGTTATTTGTTTGTTCATATTGCCAAGCAGTATTCTACCGTATTTTTTTTTAATTTAATGTTTATTTTTGAGAGACAGAGACAGAGACAGAGCGCCAGTGGGGGAGAGGCAGAGAGGGAGGGAGACACAGAATCCAAAACAAATTCCAGGCCCTGAGCTGTCAGCACAGAGCCCGATCCCAGGCTCGAACTCACAGAGCTGTGAGATCATAACCTGAGCTAAAGTTGGATGCTTAACTAACTGAGCCACCCAGGTGCCCCTCTACCGTATTTTTATGTCATAAATTGTTTATCTATTCACATGTTGTTTGACATTTGGGCAGATTCCAGCTCTATGATATTGCAAACAAATATGCTGTGAAACATGTATGTACAAGTCTTTGTATGAGCATTTGCTTTCATTTCTTGGGTAAAACTTAGGAATAAAATAATATGTTATAAATCAGGCATATGTTTAACTTTTTATAAAGGTACAAACCATTTTTGTCAAAATTATTCTACTCTTTGACATCTCACTGGAACCTGAGAGTTCTATGTGCTCCATATCACACTAGAACTTGGCATGATCAATCTCTTAAATTAAAGCATTTTAGTGGGAATATAGATGATAGCTCATTTAAAATTTTATGTTACCTAATGATTAATGATGTTGACTTATTTTTTGCCATTTGTACTTATCTGCTATTTTTATATCTTCTTTGGTGAAATGTCTATTCAAATCTTTTACCCTTTTTTTATTTGACCCTCTTGTCTTACAATTATTGAGTTGTAACCATACTTACTGTGTTCTAGACATATATCTTTGGTCAGATATGTATTTTTAAAATATTTTCTGTCAAGAATGGGACTTGCTTTAATTTTAGTATTAGTGTTTTGAAGAGCAACTTTAAATATTGACGAATTCCAAGTTATTGAAGTTTTTCTTTATGGTTCATGCTTTTGAATCTTAAGAAATATTTGCCCAACCCAAGATTACTGAGTTTTTCTACTGATTTTTTCCTGGGAGATTTGTATTTTTAAATTCTGGCATTTGGTTTATCATCTTTCTCTCTTTATTAAGAGTTTATTTATTTATTGAGAGAGTGAACGAGTAGGGGAGGGTCAGAGAGATAGAAAAGAAGAGAGAGAGAGTCCCAAGCAGGCTCTGCACCATCTGCATGGAGCCTGACACGGGGCTCAAATGCATGAACCATGGGTTCATGACTTGAGCTGAAATCAAGAGTTGGAGGCTTAACTGACTGAGCCACCCAGGCACCCCTCAACTTTTTCTTTTTTATTTCCTTATCATACACTGTGGAAGAAAAAGAGTGAGGCTCATTTGTAAATAGGTATTCCAATTATTGCAACATTGTCATTTGAAAGATTTTTCCCCCATTGAATTTCCTCGTCAATCTTTGTTGAAATCAATTTATTACATATATGTAGATCTATGACTCAATTTTATACTCTGATTCAGGGGTGAATATGTCCATGCTTTTGTCAAGCCATGCAAAATTAATTACTTTAGCTTTACAATAGTATTGTGTCAGGTTTTTCTTATTATTTTTAAAGCTATTTTCATTATTTTATAAAGTTGTTTTGCTATTCTAGGTCTATTACATTTCCATATAACTTTCAGAATCTGCTTTTTTTAATTATTAGTAAAAAAGAATAATAAGAAGAATTCTGCTGCTTATTGGGATTGCACTGAATCCAGATTAATTTGAGATAGTAGGCATCTTCAAAATACTGAATCTTCTTATCCATGAACATTCGATGTCACTTTATTTAAACACTTAATTTATTTCAGCAATGTTTTTAGTTTACAGTGTAATAAATCTTATACATCTTTTGAAATATTCACCTTTGGTGGTTTTGCATATTAACCTCATATACTACAACTTATTCTAGTATTCTAAACTTAGTTCTAGTAGCTTTTTTATGGCTTATGTAGGATGTTTTACATGGATGATTGAGGATAACAACAGTTTCTTCCTTTTTGATCTGGATGTCTTATTCCTTTTTAGTGTCTTATTCCATTGACTGGTACTCTAATGCAATATTAAAAAGTACTGATGGATATGGATACCTTTGCCTCATTTCTAATATTCAAAAGAATTATAATATACTTACTGGCTGAGAAAGTTTTCTTTTTTCAATAAATTTTTAATGTTTATTTATTTTTGAGAGAGAGAGCAAGAATGAGCAGTGGAGGAGCAGAGAGATACAGAGACACAGAATTGGAAGCAAGCTTCAGGCCCTAAGCTGTCAGCACAGAGCCAGTTGTGGGGCTCAAACCCCACATGAGATCATGACCTGAGCTGAAGTTGGCCGCCCAACCAACTGAGCCACTCAGGCATCCCATTTTTTTCTTTTTAAAAAAAATCTATAACTGATACTTTCAAATTGGATTTTTAATTGTGCCTTTTACTTTTTGAATACTTTATTGAATTATTATGCTTTTTTTCTGGTATACAGTTAAGTCACTCAGAAATTGTTTGGTTATTCATAGTTTTTGTTAGTTGGAACCAAAGCAGCCTTTGATCTTAGGCTAATTTTTCCTTACTCTTGAAGTTATACCTGTCAGAGTATTCTACTGTTATCTCACAATTTATGAGGGTTTTTTCCTCTTTGGAATGTAGGAATACAAACTGTTCCTAGCTCTTTGTATGCTCCAGAGATTGCTACCTCTGCTCCTTTCCGGTGATTCTAGCTTTAGGTAGTATCTTTACATGCATGTGCTGACCATTATTCAGCTGTTCACCAGAAACGAACCCTCTACAGATTCATTTGATTATTTTCATAGAGTCCATTTCTTTGGTGAAACTCTCCATCTATTTGAGCATGTGTCCAACATGTGGCCTAGACCCGTTGATGTATTTGTTGTAGTTATTTTAAAGACCCTTTATGATAATCCCAATATCTAGGTCATCTTTCCCTCTACTTCTGTTGAGTGTTTCTCTCTTGACCAAGGCATTTCATTTTCTTGTCTCTCTATGCATATTTTTGGTAGCATGCTTGAATTGTCTCTAATCTATTAGTAGATTCTAAAATAAACAATATTATACCCTTAACTGGACATATCTATTTTGTCAGATTATGGTCTGTGAGGATTAAGTCCATTTCATCTTTAGCTGAGGTTGAGTTGGATTTTGTTGCAACTTGGATACAGTTTATCACTGACTTCAAATGTTTTGAGGGCTTCATCAGGACTTTACTTCTAGTGTGGTTAGGATCCGAGCCCTCAAGAAACTTTGTATATAATTTTATGCTTTGCAGTTCAGCTGTTCCTGTTTCAGGAAAAATATGCCAGATGTTTGGGTCACTAGAGAGTTCTTTTTGCTCACCAATACCACCTTGCGATCTCAAAACCTCAGAAAATCTATTTCCACTCAGCTGCCCTGCCTTTGAAAAACAGCTGTCTTACATACTGTATAGGATCAGAATATTTTGTATGGGTTTTTATCTGATACCCTTTCCCATCCCAATTTTCTGAATGTTGCTGCTGTATTCTTGATGATGGTTTTGTGTGAATAAAGAGAGACTATCTCTCAGTTTTCCCGCTGTGCCCTCATGGTTTGGCATAATTCCCCTTCTACTCAGTTAAAGTTCATGAGGAGGAATTGACAGGCTGGCTGGTTTCCCCTTTGCCCCAGTTTCCCATGGATTCTTCCTCATCCCATAGAACTGCCAAAAATAAAAGCTGTCACGGTTTCTTCTCTCTTAGGAAGAGATTTTATTTCCACTTTCTGAAACTTAGATTTTTTTTTTTTGCACTTTCATCTCTCTGACAGTCTTGAAAAAAAAACACAAATTTTATGGCTTATCTTTCTCATTATTGAGATGATAGTAACTGTCTCTTATCCACTATTAACAAGGAATAAAAGCTATTATGGGTCTCTTCTCTTCTAGAAACGTGTCATCATTTTTCTGTAGGTTGGCTTTCTTTCCATGCTCAGCTCTATTGTGTGTTTGAACACACACACACACACACACACACACACACACACACACACTCTATATATTTTTGTAAGACATTTGCCTAATTGTCTTTGTTAAGGTGGGAGTGAGAGTCTTATGTGACTTTCCACATAGTAACCAGAAGCAATATTATTTTCATCTTAAACCCCCCAATGTATCTGCCCTTACCTATAAAAAATCTATAAGCCTCTTGAGGGTGAGAAATATACTTCTTAAAAAATTTCCCACAATGCTCAGCAGTTACTCAGTGCATATTTAAAATGAATATCTCACATATTATCTAATTATATCAACTCATTGGTGCCCAAGGAAACCCAGAAAGAAATGTGAAAATATTTATAAAAGTTGCTAGTAGAGTCCTTGCATGACATAGATCTCCTGGATCCCAATAACCTGGTTGTACTATATTGTATTTGACTTGTGATCCTAATGACAGTCTATGTGGTATTTATCTCCAAGGTGCTATGTTATCATTCTCACCCTCATCTTCCTCTTCTAGGGCTCAGGCTTATGTCCAGGTCAGTATCTACCTATTTTGTCTCACAAATGAATTTTTTGTGCCATTTTTGTTATTTTAATGGAGTTCTTTCCCATGTGACCAATTATTGAATAAGTAAAAGATAGCAAAGATGGCACTAAACACTCATTGGGAGAATAAAATATGTAAATACAGACCTCGACATGAGCTTCGCTGTAGACCTGATAAGATACATCTATATGGGGACGCCTGGGTGACTTAGTTCAGCTTCATGATCTCATGGTTCTTGGCTTTAAGCCCCACGTTGGGTTCTGTGCTGATAGCTCAGAGCCTGGGGCCTGCTTTGGATCCTCTCTCTCTCTGTCTCTCCCCCACTCACCTCTGTCTCTCTCCCTCTCAATCTCTCTCCCTCTCAAAAATAAATAAACATTAAAAGAAATTTTAAAAGATATATCTGTATGTACATCAGCTTGCATAAGATAGTTTGAAATTTTAAATGCCTTGAATATGCATAATTTAAGCACTCGATTTCCTTTTTATAGCAATTTCATCTTTTAATATTTTACATTCCAATTTTCCTTCTTTTAATCTTGCTTTTCTTTCCTGATACCGCTATCCTGTCTTGAACAGGAAGGCTATTACGGAGCAGGCAAGTAGTTCTTTAATTGAAACACTTATGGGGCACACTAGGAAACTATAAAGACTTTTAAGAAATAGCAAAGCTTTAATAGGTTCTCATGTACTCATGTTGTAACCTAATTCAGTGCTCTTTCAGCAATGCTGGAGGATGTTGCTAATTTATGGGTGGGATGAGCAATAAAGCAATAATAGTAATCGAAAGGTGCAATTTTCCTTGTTTAGGGGGCATTTATGGTTATGTATTAAAACTATAAATACTTCAAAAGGCTGCAAAACTGATCTATAGAAAATGAAAGATAAGATCTCACAGCCTCCTAAAAGTGCTTTTCTAGCAGAAATCTGAACTTGACTTTATGGTTTATAAATATAAACAAACCAAAAGTGAAATGCTCAACGTGTCTACCCCTCCAAAGGGACCACTTAAATAACCACTGGCACTCAAACCTAAC
Source organism: Suricata suricatta (assembly GCF_006229205.1). Lineage (NCBI taxonomy): Eukaryota > Metazoa > Chordata > Mammalia > Carnivora > Herpestidae > Suricata > Suricata suricatta. The sequence continues at coordinate 141,752,881 of NC_043702.1, forward strand.
AAGAACTGGAAAGTTCCCTTCCCTCTTCTTTTATTTTTCAACTTCCTGTTTCCTTTCCTTGTTGCTTTATAAAAATTGTTTTTCTTCTCTTCTTCACATCTTTTACACTCTTTTTCCTTTCTCTGTTTCTTCTCTTCTCTTTTATCTTCCCTCACGTTATCTCCTATATTCATATTGGTTAAAAGAAGCAACCTGCGTTAGGGTGGAGATAGGGCCACAAGGCAGCCCACATGATAGAGGACCCCAAGACTCTAGGTTAGTCATTTCTGACCCTGATGATCTTGGTAGGACCAGCCCTAACTCCAGACTGACTGTCCAAGCAAACCTTCACACTAACACCTGCTCTACACAGTTACCCAGTATCCCTCCCTCTCTACTTACCCCCACCACTCTATCTTATTCTTGTACTCATCAATCTGATTCCTGTGTTCCGATTCTGCCTTTGATATCTGCTATCGGAATGTTTGTTTCATGGCCCATAAAGTACTTTTGTTATCTTCTTGGGTTGCTATTGTCTAAAATATGTGTTTTTAATTTCCTAGTATCTTAAGCTGCTGCCTCGCTAGTCCCTAGGACCTTCAGTCCCATGGAGGAAGGAGGGGGGAATGCATATAGGTCCATTTCTAACCCAGTCAATATCCTACTCATTCTTTAAGGTTTGGGTCAGCTTGCTTCCTTCACTTAGGTACCTCATCTCAGGACTTTCATAATTTCCTACATGTCCCTCTACCATTGCAACTTTTAGGTTATATCTGCCCCTGTATCTGCGTCTCACACTGGAGTCTGAGCTCTGTTTAGTTTCTTACACAGGGCCCAATCAGAGTGGTCAGTCCATAAATGCAAATTAAATCATTCATTCACTGGTAAGCTTTATTTACTCAACAAATAGTAATCGAGCACCTGGTTGGTACTATGCTCTGTTTCCCATTATATGGAATTTAGCAGTAAACAAGATACATAAAGCCCCTGCCATCATCAGATGTATATTTTAATGGGACATCCATACAATGGATAAACAAATAAATAGAAAATGAAGTGTCATGTAATGATAAGAGCTATAAAGAAGAAATTAGGGTAATGGATTGAGGTAATGACAGGGTGTCAGATAATCAAATTGTAAACACGAAGAAACCTAATGGACCTAGGCCAGTCTGATTCTCTCACAGAAAATGAAGAAGCCATAGCCCCTTAACTTGGGGGTTTTAATCTCACTTCCTATACTCCTGGTTCTTCCACTGATAGAGAAGTATTAGAAAAGCTGGAACTGACATATTTCCTGTTGAACTCCTCCATTCATAGCTCTTTCTTCCATGGAGTTACTCCTTCTGGAATCAGCATCAGATGGATCCCTCAGGGCTGAGAATAAAAAGCCACAGGTCCCAGTGGTTTTCATTGGTTCTCGATCCCACATATTATAAAAGAGGCTCCCAGGAGTCTCTGACTGGGCAGGTCAAATTCTGCTCCCCATTGTAGTTAAGACTCCGGAAATAGCAGAGAGAGAGAGAGAGAGAGAGAGAGAGAGAGAGAGAGAGATCATTCAAATATTCACTAGAAGGACCTGCATGAATATGACCCCTTAGAATAAAGTAGGAAGAATTTTTAAATGTTTTTAACACTTATTTATTATTGAGTGACAGGGAGACCGAGCATGAGCATGAGAGGGGGAGACACGGAATCCGAAGCAGGTTCCAGGTGCAGAGCTGTCAGCACAGAGCCTGATGCGGGGCTGGAACTCACAAACCGCGAGATCATGACTTGAGCTGAAGTTGGACATTTAACCGATTGAGCCACTCAGGCATCCCAGAACTTTTAAAACACTATCTGAGAGACTGAATGAAAAACCTATTTCCCCATTTGTCTTCCTTTTGCTCTTCCATAGGAGTCCAGGCAAGGAAGAGCTGAAGAAAAAAGTGTATGTCTTCTGCATTAGGTGAGCTGGTGAGCTCACAGATCTTTTAGAGCCAGGTTGGCTGTGTTGTAGGGAGAGAAATTGGGTGACCAAACCCTCTGATATGAAAGACTTTTTCACAATGTTCTCCACCCAGAGGAAATTTGCAGAGTGATAAAATGAGGGCCTTCCCCTAGAAAAATGGAAATTTGACTGTCTCTATGTTTAGTCCTAGGTTGAGAAAAATCATCAACAGCCCCTATGTCAATGGAATCATTATTAGGTGTTTTGGCTTTTTCCAGACCACCCCAACTGTGAAGACTTCATGTGCCACCTCACTGTCCCACAACACAGCATATTCATATATATATATAATTTATTGCCAAGTTGACTAATGTACAGTGGGTAGAGTGTGTTCTTGGTTTTGGGGGTAGATTCCCCTGATTCATTGCTTAGCCTGTTCATTTTTGCCCCTGGGCAGGAAGTACAGGAAAGAACATAATCTCTAGAGTCAAAGAGATTTGGTTTTCTATCTAGGGTGGTCATTTATTGAGTGACTTTGGGTCACTATCTTACCTCTTGGAACCATGTTTTCATGTCTTTAAAACAAAGATAATAATACATCTTCTCAGGCTGTTGTGAGTCTAGAGGTATTATATACATGTATATCATCTAGCACCGTGTCTTGTACAAAGTCACTTCCTTGTCTATCCAGTGTTCCCTCTCCCTACCCCTTTCATCCTTCAAGAGTGAGCTCTACACCCAATCTCCATAACCTCTCTGACTGATCTGCTGGACTCTGGTTTCCTGGACTCTGGCTTCCTCCTCATTTGGATATCTGTAGCAAGTGTGGTTTGTAACCATGAAGTGACCACTTAATAATCCCATGTCTTGGTTCTATGAATTGTTTCTTGGAGAACAAAAGCATCTTACCTTTCTACATCATAACTGTTAAGCAGAGATATTGAACACCAGTTTGTTGATGAAAATGGGACACAAGTCATGTCAGTTTCCTCTAGTGATGTCTGGCTTATTTTTGTCTTGTTTTGTTTTTTAATTTTTTTAATGTTTATTTATTTTTGAGAGAGAGAGAAAGAGACAGAGTGTGAGCAGCGGAGGCTCAAAGAGAGAGGGAGACGCAGAATCTGAAGCAGACTTCAGGCTCTGAGCTGTCAGAGCAGAGCCCAACGTGGGGCTCAAACTCACCAACTGTCAGATCATGACCTGAGCCAAAGTTGGATGCTCAACCAACTGAGCCACCCAAGCACCTCTGGGTTTGTTTTGATTCAAACATAATAAAAACTTATTTTGAAATTATATAGATAATATGAATCTCTGAATCCCAGAGACTGGCTCCCACAGATAACTAAAGCAAAAAGGAAACTCTGGTTTGTCATGACATTTCACATGTGTTGCTTTAATCAACACAACATTCCTAAATCTTAACTCTATGGAGTATATATATTTTATGATAAGGATGCTGAGGTCAGGTCACCAGGTCATAAATACAGGTGGAAAGAGGCCATGTTGTAAAAGGAAAGGCAAAATGACAACTCTGACTCTAGACCACAAACCCTGTACCTCTTCCTATATGCACACTTGCCCCTCCCATTCAATTTAATTCTTCAATTAACTTCTTTTAGGGGGGTCATAACCTTGTTTTCTTCCTCTACCCAAATACCCATACTCTACATATCAAACTTGTCAGCACTGAGGATAAGAGACATTTGGTTCTGCCCATTGTTCCAGAGTCTTCAGTTTCCTTCTTGGATTTCTCATTAGAAACAATTGCTCAAAACAGCAAAATAAATTTTTATTTTGATATTTATATGGTGCTTTAGGGTTTCTGGTTCCTGAGAGTTCTCTCAATGGAAGTTTATCATACTCTCCTTTCTCTAGAAAAAGGAAGGAAACTGGTAGAATGACCATGTTTTACTATTTCAAAAGCTTGAAGTCACTGGTTTGTTATTTGCCTTCTCACTCTATTAGAAATACCTCCAGACACTGATGGGAGAAGAGCCATCAGTGATTGAAAGAGACAGAAACAGGGCGGCGGCAGGGTATGACACAGTAACTTGAAGGAATGATGCATGTCTAGGCCTATTTCAAAAGAGACAGCAATAATGTGCTAATGTGTATTGAGACAACAGAGCTGACAGGGCCAGATTTTTTTTCTCCTGTGTCTCCTTACTCTGCAAGTGTGATGCTCTCTTACGGAGGAAGAAAAGTTTTCAAAATGATAGGGAATAAACTCAGGGTGTATCAGTTAGATATTGCTGGGTAACACACACACACACACACACACACACACACACACACACCACAGGAGTTTAAACAATTGAGCAATTATTTTTTCACATGTGTTTTCACATAAGCTGTATGGCATGGATCTACTCCATGCTTTGCACATCTTGACGGGGATTATTCACACATCTTTGATCACCTAGTAGGTAAACTGTAGGCTGGCTGGACAAGTATGGCCTCTCACATGTCTGGCTGTCATATGGAGTGACGGCAAGGACTGTGCCCCATCTCTCTCATTATCCACATTCCAGTGATGCTTTTCCCATGGCACAAGCAAGAATCCCAAGAGCGCATCGGCTCTTAAGGTGTAGGCTCAGAAATGGCCCAACATCACCTTGTGCATTCTGTTGGCCCAAGAAAAAATATCCCGCCCTTCCACACACAAGACCAAACATCACAAAGAAACAAAGAAACAGCCCAGATTTAAAGTGTGGGGAGATAGACTCTCTATCTACTGAGTGGAAAAGCTGCACGATCACAGGGCAGAGGACATGAATTCAAAGAGGGGTGAGGAGTTGCAGGCAAAACCTGCCAGTCTGTCCTCTGGTCACAACTGTTCATATCCCACCCACAGTCTCTCTGATGACCTCCACAAGACCCACCTCATGATGGTATCAAACTAGAAGTCTGGGATCTTCTGAACGACCAAGACTCGATGCAGCTTCTTACAATCTAGGTCCTATGAAAGAAAACAACAGGTTGTTCTATTTGGCACGAACACAAAAGATACAATGGCAAGTAGGAATAAGGTGGTGACTACCAACACTTGCATTCAACAAGGGAAATGACAGAAAGTGAACACCAATTCTGAAGTCTACATGGCAAATGTTTCTATGTCCCCTTCCTCTGGACATTGGGAGAATGCCTCACTTAGGCCCTGGCTCTCTGCCTATAAGTGGCCCACAACTGTCCATTATTGTACATGGCTTTTAGCTTTGTCCTCAGGGGATTGATCTATTTCTGTTGTTTTCCTTATCAACTGCTTATAGGCCAACCTGAGAAAGATTGTGGTATACTAATTACAGAAATGAACCAAATGCACCACTCCTTCCTGTGTTCATGCCATTAAAAAGTGAAGTCAATTTGCTATTTCTTGGATCTGGGCATCATTTTATTATTTGCTCTGGCCAATACAATGGAGCAAAAGTGATGAGTGTGTTCCTATGTGCTTCAGCTTCAAGGAGGCCGTCTCTTGGATGTCTGTGAACACCTATGAACAAGTTTAGGCTAGCCTGCTGCATGAGAGAACATGGAGAGGAGTTATCTCACAGGAGATCATTCTAGACCAGCCACCACCCAGATGACCTATCTGGTGACTACAGACATATGACTAAGTTAAGCCAAATTTAGCTTCACCTAAACCAGACCAAAAGAGCCCCCAGCACATCTTTAGCTTCATGAGTTAAAATAAGTGTTTTTCATCATGCATCCAGTAGTTTTGTGGTCTTTGCATAGTATTTTTGTGGTAATAGACACAAAAGGTGTTTCCTTAAATCACAACAATTGGCCTTTAAGCATGTTTTTTTGGGCTGGGCAGCTGATTCCTGAACCTGATGTTGTCATCTCTCCTATTGTGTTCTTTTCTATTTCTTGTGTTTAATATGTATTGAATTTATAGATATTGCCTCATTCTTTTCCCCTAACAATCCCATGAGGGTTATCATGCACTGTGATGCACTGTGAGGTGTACATTCTCCTGATGCAAACATTCCTGCTCAGAGAGGTTATGTGACTTACCAATATCACACAGAAACCAAATGTGGTATACATTCTTCTATATCACTGATCTTCATAATTTTTTTTTAGAAATTATTATCTCTTTGCTCCCATTTTCAATGCTTTAGTCAAGACAGATAGTGTTGTTCAGATGACTGAACCTCCATCTTGAAACCAGAACTCCTGAATTCTGACCAGTCTTGGTCCCTCCTCTAGTCGCTTCTCATGCAAACTATGTGTGCCTTGGCAGTCAGTCACCAGCACTATAACTCAATGATATTGTATGGTTGAGAGGGAACAGAAGGAAAAGCCTCTTTTTAACTGTGATTTCAGAGGGTAGAACTAGAACCATGGATACCAGTTATAGAGGGATAGATTTTAGGTTAATAGAGGGTAGAGTTTTGTAACATGTCATTGTGAAGATTCCAACATTTGGTGGGAAGGGCCACTGGATGACCTCTGAGGATCCTGTCAGCTTTAAAAGACTATATTACACTGATATACAAAATTTAAAAAGAAAATAAAATGAAAAACCTACAAGTTATGTATCTATCACAATATCCAGACAGTCTACCTGCCTCCCCAAAGGAGGATTCAGTCAGTCGCTACTGAAGTCCTTTCCTGGGTTTTCACCCCGTTGTTGAGATGTTCCCTTCTTTGTCTTTTGAAATGCTACTCTGATTTTCCTGGTACTTTTTTTTTTTTATCATTTCTTCCCATCCTCCATTTGTGGCTTTCTCTCTGGTATACAGAGTAGCCTAAAGGTAGGTATTTTCCTGGGACAGCGTATGTAACCCCCTTTTTCCAAACTCAGTGTGGTTTTCCTGCATTACCCACTGCCACAACTTACTGTTGTCTACATGCAAATCATCCTCAGATCTTCATTTCTGGCTCTGTGTTAGTCATCACTAGTGTTGCCAATGACTTCCAGCTTTCCCTCCCTCCAGGAGTAATGCATTCCTTGCTCCTTGCATTTGGGTGAAGTTACTGAGCAGCTCTTTGCAGAAGTGCCACCTGTAACCTCCTGGTTAAATATTTACATGAAGACTTCCTTTGTCCTCTGGTTCAATAGCCAGCCATTTTTTAAATGGTGGCTACTCTCCCAGCTCAGGTCCATGAATGCCTACAATGAGTGAAGGACCCCTGTAGACCCACAAAAGGTGGGAGAGTGAGGAAGAAATGAACTTTTGTTATTTTAAGTCACTGAGCTTTTCATTTTTACCGCATCATAACCTAGTTCGTCCTGACTCACACAAGCCTTGAACTCTGTCTCTTGAGTTCCAAATCTACTTTATACCACCCCCTAATATCTCCATTTGGATGTCAAGTGTGCACTTCTAACACTGAATCTGGGGCCAACAATCCCAGCCAAGAAAGATCCACTAATCTTTCAAACTCTGCTTTTTCACTTTCTCTCCATGATGTTACACCCATCTATCAGACCAACCAAAAGACAAAATGACCTTTTTATAGCCGATCAGGCACTGTGATTTTCTTCATCTCCTTCATGTCTTTCAGACCCAGGCTCTTCTCTCTCAGACAACTGTGACAGCTTGAAGTCAGGCTCTCAACAGCTCTGGGTAGACAATTACATCTGTCTGCTAATAGCTCATTCTCCAAAACAACAAAGTGAAATTTCTAGAAAGCACATCTGATCATGTAACTGTTCTGCTTAAAATCCCTTAATATTTCTCCAGGGCCTTCAAGATAAGGTTCAGATTATCCAACATACTCCAAACAGTCCTCTGTAGTTTCAGGTGTACTCAAGAGAGAAGGAAGGAAACTCCAGGTAGAATGGGCATCGTGAGCAAGGACCAGAAGGTGGAAATGGTGATGCGCTATAAGAGTACTGCATGCAGAGGAGTGTGACCTTGGCAGGAGTCCGATGGAGGGTGAAAATAAAGAGAGGACAAAGCAGGTTGTCTTTCTCCATGCTGCACTGCCTGCCTAAACATCCTTCCTTTTTCCTCCAAACGCTTACATCTTCATCTAAACACCCACAGATTTTCCAGATATTTTTCTTGTCGCTGCCCCTATGAAGACTTTCCTGCTCACAATAACACTTTATCAAGCTTATTTTGCATAGTTCTTCTTCCTTACTAAGCTGGTAGCCTCCCGAAGGTAGAAACAATCCATTTCTCCCGTGATTTTGTATCTTGGCGGTCAGCACAGTAACTGTCATGTATCAGGTACTCCAGAAATGGTTGCTGAATGAGTGATTACGTGAATGGATGGAAACTTCTTTTGCATCCTTTGGATGCTCCATTCACTACTCAAAATGAGTTACTTCCGGTCTGAGCTTTATAGGTGGAGAAGGGTGGGAGGTGATTTTTGCTTTCCATTCTCCTGCCCCCATATTATTGACATCCCCCGACACCCCACACGGAGTGCCAATCTTTGCCTATAATCCTGGCAGCAACCAGCTGCTTGGCACCAACACAGCCAACTCAGCAGCTCTACCCACACATCCCTGGGGAAAACCATTCACCTTATCACCAAAGAGAGAGAAAGAACTCCCATCTGTTACAGCTCAGAGCTAGAAGCCTCATAATTGTATCAGCACACAGGCTGCATATCAGATTTTCTTGTTTTTAGGGAGCACTTAGGGAGATTTCACTCTCCTTTTATTGTTGTTTTCTCCCCAGCAAGTGACCATATTTCATCTCCACCGAGGCACAATGAAAGAAATTTTCAAGCAAATTTGTTGCCTAATGATTCTAGAGAAGGTGCTTAGAACCATAAATGTCTTCTTGAAAATCTGTAGTGGGACCCAGCTCTGTAAACTTTTCAAAATTAGTACGTAGTATATGCACAACTCTTGTGCTGGGTCCATACTCCAAATGAAGCTAGTAATGACATCAGAAATGCTCCCAGCATAAGGATCGCTCTGCACAAAGGGCAGTCATCTTTGCAAATTGACTAGGGTTTCCAAAGACATCGGCAAGGGCAAGGTGGAAATCACTTAGTGATTTAGACATGAGTGTGTGAGACTTCTAAGTGTTCCAGGAAATTACGAAGCTGGGAAAACATGCTTGGACTTACAAACAAACACTCCCTGATGACACATATAATCACAGTGTGCTTGTTTCTCTATTTGTACTATAGAAAAAAGAATCCTCTTGTTCCTGACATATTTTGCTCTCTCAAAAAAAGAAGAAAAAAGATTGAATTTCATGAAGTTATTTGAACACTAAGAAATTAAAAAATGTGTTTGTTCAGTTAGGATGCAACTGTTTATTACCAATTGTATGTCAGGAGCATGTAACAAGGAAAACAAACATAGCTGATTCCTGCCCTCAGTCTGGTAGGGGACATAGCTATTAAACAAATCTTCACACAAATACATATTTAACTATTGATTAAGTGCTATGAAGGAAGATTATAGATTTCCTATAAGGGGCATGGGATGTGATCCTATTTGGATTGGGAGCTCAGGGATGCAGAGGGTGGGGAAGAGGACCATGAAGGGAAGGTAACAGCATGGGCAAAGGCCCTGAGGCACATTGAAAAGTAGCAGAAAGAAAACCGTTGAGCTGAAGTAAGCAATATCTGAGATGACACTAGCCTGGGAGGTGGCTCCTGTTATGTGGGCTTTGGTTGCCATGCTAAGAAGTTTAACTCCTGATCTAAGTGCAGTAAGAATGCGTTGAAGCATTGTAAGCAAGGAAGTGGCATCTTTATTTAGAATGGAATGGAAAATGCTCATAGTAAAGAAGTAAGAACAGTAACTTAAAAAGGCTAATGTTGATGGTGATTTAGAGCAGGGCTTGACAAAGTATGACCCATGGGGCAAATCTACCCCATCACCACTTTTTTGTAAATAAGACTTTACTGTGACACATTCAGATCCAGTTCTTTACAGATTGTCTATGCTTGCTTTTGCTTTACATGGTAGAGTGATTGCTATATAGGATGTACAGCCTACAGAGTCTGAAATATTTACTACCTTGTCCTTTCCAAAGAAAGTTTGCTGTCTCCTGGTTTAGACTGTAGGGTTGTTTATGTCTTTGTGGATAAATGAACCAAATCAAGATGTGTCTTAAAGTTCAATGACAAGACCGTCAGCCTAAACTCCCACCTTTTCTTATTGAGAAGGATCATAGGGGGAAATTGAGAAATTTGATTGAGTTTCAGAGACTGTCATCTCTGTAGTGATAGAGATTTGTAGGAGTTTATTCACTTTTACTTGTACTCTTCAATCTTCCTGGACTGATTTCACATTATCTTCAGACTAGAGAGAAATAACATTTATTAACTATCATTGCATTTTCACTTAGGAGCACTTCCTGTTGGGATTAGACATTGTTCAGACACAGATGGTGACTTTAAGGTTTATCTGTCTCTCTTTTGTTTTCTTAGAACCCCGCAAGTATCTGCCAGTTTGGTAATGAGCCCTAAAAGGAGGTGTGGAGTATTTTAGCTAGCCACCTTATGCCTGCCTAGTTACACCTCGAAGCCTACAAGAAGCTCAGGAGCTTTGGGACACGCTTGCCTTTCTTATATTCTCATTATTTAATGGGTAAATGGGGACACAGAATTTTCTGGGCCATTGTTCGTGGGCACCAACTCAGTAGGAAGCCTATTGTAGAGCTTGGTGGTCAAGTGCTCACATTCAGAAGCCAGACCACCTGAGTTTGAATCCTGGTTCTGCCACTGGGTAGATAGCCAGAGGGTCACTGTGTTAATACACGTAAGACACTCAGTATGGCCATGGCCCATAGAAATACACCAAAAGTTGGAACTGTTTTGTTTTTATGGTCTATAAGAAAACCTCATAATTAGACGGTTGTTGTGTGTCCAGAACCTTAAGTATTATTTCATCTTCTCACAGAGACTGGAAGGTAGACAATACTCTCACTATTTTACAGTGTTATTACTCAGGCACTTTTAAACTCTCATGGCCTGTGAGGGTCAAGCCAAGTGCCAAGTACAAGTTTGCTTCATTCCAAAGTTTGTGCTCACAACAGTGATTCTGACTGCTTCCTTGGTACCCCTTTGTCCTGGAAAGCTTGCCCAGACTTTCCAAAGGGTGACAGACACACGGGGAAAAGGGGATATGGACAGATGTATCAAAGTTGCTGACATTCTATGTTTTCCCTTAATTCCCATAGGAATCCTGCGGTTGATCTTCTGCTGATCTTCTTTCAACATCATGAACAAGGCCAATGTCCTTGATTGAATGTAACAGCCTCTCATTTTGCACAAGGAAGGGGTTTGATCTCAACCACCAAAGGCAGTTCATAGGATCCTAATTGGATTAGATATTTAAATTTACATGAAAATGGCATTAGCACATTTAGACACCATGCAAGGGAGCATAAGAAGTCTGTTTCTTGTTTAGAAATTTCTAATCTTACCCAGTCAAGGCAGGGCCACATTGGTAACCTAGAAGAATTGTTCTAAGCCACCTAATTTCCTGTCCTTGAAAAATACAATCTCCCTAATGTCAATCTATGTCCCAGAATCCACACTATTTTAGATTTCCTTGGGGAGGCTGTTATAACACTGTGGGGATAACTGCAGAACAGACATAGAATATTTTATATATTTTCTGCTAATACTAGCCATGAAAATTAAATTCTGCTCCTGTTTACACCCACTGAAAGTAAGCACTTAAAGGGCAAATGGCTAATATCCACACACTTTGTGATTAATCTAATTCTAGTTTCTTTGTGTAGCCAAGTTCATTTGATATTCTATCCATAAATAATGCACAATGCACCACTCTGACAATGATATGAAATTAGAGGTGAAAAACATGTGACTCCTAAGGGGAAGAACAAAGGAGGTTGTACTTCAATTTATTTATTTATTTTTAAAATAGTTGTTATTTGGGTAAATTTGCAGACATCAATAAAGCATTCCTGTAGGGCTCCTTCATCCCTGGGTGGCCTTTAATTTCATTTGCATATTGGAAATTCAGCACTTTCTCTTGTTCTAATCAAACTTGCCAAAAAGAAAAAAGGAAAAAAAGCTGGCTTTTTGTAGTAGAGTGTTTTAGATACTGGGAGAGTAGAGTCTTACAAAAAGTAAAAAACTATTGTAAGCACATGCTTATGTCCATTCCTCTATTTGTTTTTAATTTTTTAATGCTTTTATTTATTTTTGAGAGAGAGAGAGAGAGAGAGAGAGAGAGAGAGAGAGAGAGAGAGAGAGAGAGAGAGTGTGAAAGGGGAAAGGGAAGGGAGAGAGGGAGACACAGAATCTGAAACAGGCTTCAGGCTCCAAGCTACCACCACAGAGCCTGACATGGGGCTTGAACCCACGAACCCTGAGATCATGACCTAAGCAGAAATCAGATGCTTAACTGACTGAGCCACCCAGGCGCCCCCATCTCCCCTATTTGTTAACTCTTCAAGGTCTGATGCTCCAGCTTTTAGAGCTGGGAAACCAGAGGCAGGGTGCTATGGAGAAGCCCAACAGGCCCGGGAGTGAGAAGTTCTGGCCTCTTCATCCACCTCATTCCTCACCAGCCACTGCTGTTGGACGTATCCTGAGTATGTTTTGTGTCTCACTTTCCCCTTCTTTAAAATGAAGATGTTGGTTTATGGCCCCACATGTCCCATTCTCTTTTATGTCTGCTGCTTTTCTCATACCCTATCCTCCAGTAAGCATGTCTTCATACCTTTCATCACGGCACAGACTTTTATTTTAGGACCCAGCTCACAAATCACCTCGACAGCTGTTGCGGCATTTAGCGCTCCACTTACGTTGATAGTCTATTGTGTGCCCTGCTGTCTCATTTTAGGAAACCTGTGAAAACCTCCAACGGGGAAAGGGTTAAATTTTCCTTTCAGCCTCAGGTGAAGATTGCTTTCCTTCCTATGGGAAGCAAATGGCACAGAGGACTTGAGCATTGACTATTCTGAACGCACTTCCAAAAAGGCCATGTTTCTGTTTTGAAGGAGAGAACAATTAATGGCTGACAAATTGCTATTTAAAAGGTCTTAGTGTAGCCCTTGTGTTTCGTTCTTCTCAATTTGTTTTTGTGTACAGACTAGGAAATCTTTGTCCCGAATGTTCCTAGAAGGCAAAAATTAGTTGTGACTGGACACCACCATGGACCCTTTGCTCTGTTCAAGGAGTCAGAACTCCTTCCCTGGCTCCTTGCAGTTGTCACCTAGTGGTCCTCACAGATGTGGCTGTGGACCGCAGCAGCCACCAGAATCCAGGGACCCAGACTTGCTTACACTACTGAAAAACACCGTCCACAGCAGAGTCAGTGCTGTAACTCTTCATTTCTGGCCAGTATATATGTAGGCAGGGCAATAAGGATAAAGTCTTTGAATGATCTTTGTCTACTGGTGATCAAAAGATTAAGGATACACTATTCTAGAGAAAATATATCCCTACATTTTGCATCGCTTAAAACACTTAAACATTAAATTGAAATTATCTTTCGACCTTGCTATCCTTAAAGGTTTTGAAAGCAAGAACCTGTCTTCTTTATCTCTGTGACACAACTCCTAATCAGCTCCGGCACATGATATGTGCTCGGTGGACGTTGGAGGGATTGGTAGTCAGACAGGGCAGTGCTTTGACAAGAGCAATTGACAAGCTCTGTGTTATCCGGGAACACTGCTTCACTGGATCTCCACTCTATGCTCCATAGAAAAGGAAATTGGAAGCGATGGTTTTGAAAATACTTTAGTTTTTCCCTGGATTTATGATTTTTTCCTACGAATTTTTATTCCACAGGGGCTAAAAGACTGAGCAATCTCCAAGAAAAGAAAAGCTAGGGCTAGAAGCCTACTGGCCTGCCTTTAGTGGGGAAGACTTTTGTAACACTCTACATTTCTGATGGCCTTGAAGAGGGTTTTTCCAGGGCATTTCTTTATTCCAGGCTCAGTGGATCATCTTGGCTTCATACTTGCTGAAGGGGAATGGAAAACAACACTTGTAGGATCCGAATCAAAGGGGTGAGGATTGAGATGCAACTTCATGAGTCTTGCTTCAGTAGTTGGATCTCAGAGGATGCAAAGATCCAGGGAACGGGGGCACCTGGGTGGCTCAGTCGGTTAAGCGGCTGACTTTTGGTTTGTGCTCAGGTCACGATCTCACGGTTCTTGAGTTTGAGCCTTGCATCGATCTCTGTGCTGGCAGCAGGAAGCCTGCTTGGGATTCTCTCTCTCCCTCGCCCTCTACCCTTCCCCTGTTTGTGCTGTCTCTGTCTGTCTCAAAATAAATCCATAAACTTTAGGAAGAAAAAAGATCCAGGAAACAGAATCAGATCATGTAATTCAGATAAACACCCTGGGTCCTTCCTGGTGTTTTTTCTTCCTTCCCTAAATGCGCCCAGTCAGCAGGTGATACTGCTGGATTCTGGAATGGAGTCACCTGGAATAGGGTAAATATGGGTTCATTCACCAGGGCTACAAGGATGCTTCACCCTCTTTCAGGCAATTTACTCTTGGGAGCTACTTCAAAGGAAATTTCTCAGAGGATCTAAACCCTTAAGGAAAACTTCATGCCCTCAAGTACTGCCCAGGCCATTGGGCTGAGCTTCCTGGAGAAAGATGAGACATGATCAGCAGTCAGGAACATGGGTCACTCCAGGGACATATGGGGCCCCTCATTCTCTTGCCTGTGCTTTTAGATATCCGGTACAGGACCATACCAGAAAGGTGAGAAACCAATTGGTTATGGACAGCCCTTGGACACCCGTTTGTACTGTTTATTCTTCATGGATTCTATGAAACGTGCAATATTTGGTCCAGAAGACTGACGCCTCCAATTAATGAAGCTCTGTCTTCCCCTGAGGGTGTGGACAGGTTAAATAACCTTTCAAGAGCACCTCTGATTTTCATTCCAGACCAGCTCTAACTTTGTGAATTTCTAGATTGTGTGTGTGTGTGTGTGTGTGTGTGTGTGTTTGTGATAACAGCAAAAATTAGAATGTCCAGATAATATGATCTGACATATTTCTTTAAATGTTTGCAGAGGCCCCAATGTCAAATGTGTTTAGAGGTCAAGAAGATGAAGTGCATGTATGTAAAGCAGCCAAGCAGAACAACACACAGAGTACAGAGAAGACCAGAACAAACCGACAAGTGCACCTCCTGCCTAGCAAATCCCATTCTGACCGAACAACACACTTAGAGGGCATGTTTGCATCAACATTCAATCCCTGGATGGGAGTAATTGTTCAATGTACCTTACAGTGTACATTCATTAATTCAACACCTATATAGTGAGGCGTTACATGTCAGGTGTTGGCTAGACACCTAAGAATGACTAATAAAGGACTAATAAAGGACACAGATCTGGAGTTTAAACTATTTGTGCATATTTACTAGTTAGTTTTCATGAAAAGCAGTATCAATATTTTTTTTTTGATTCTGCACTCACATTGCGGAGTCTCCTGGGGATTCTCTGTCTCTCTCTTTCTCTCTGCCTATTCCCCACTCATGCTGTCTTTGTCTCTCTCAGAATAAATAAATAAACTAAAAAAATTTAAAAAAAACATTGAATGTAAAGAGGATAATATACTATATAGTGCAAGGTATTTAAAAACACTTCCAGGGAGGCCTGGGTGGCTCTGTTGGCTAAGTGACCGACTTCAGCTCAGATCATGATCTCTCGTTTTGGTTGGTGAGTTCCAGCCCCTTGTCAGGCTCTGTGCTCACAGCTACAGCTAGGGGCATGGAGCCTGGATTCTGTGTGTCCCTTTCTCTCTGTCTCTCATCTACTTGCACTCCATGTTTCCCAAAAATAAACACAAAAGTTTCTTTTTTCCTTAAAAGTCACTTCCAGTTTGAACATGGTTACATGTCAGCATTTTCTCTTTTTCTTCCCAGAAGTTATCCCAAAACCACAAGAATGGGAAATAAAGGCACACATGCGATTTCAGATGGAAAAAGGTGGCCACTGAAATCTGAAACCATAGTTTTTTTTCTCACTTCTTTTTTTTTCTGTTTATTTATTCTTTTAACATATGCAATTATTTTCCATCATTTACACTACAGTAGTTACAATGACACTCCAAACAGAAAAGCAAAGTAAAAAATCAAAACCCCAACTTCTATTTCATGTAATTAGACTTATACAGAAATTAGAAGGTTATGTAACAACTAGTTAATCACCTAAGTTCACAGCTATCTGAAGTGGCGATTGTTATATAGCAGCTTATCTATGATACATTCAAGATAAATGGTACAATTTATTAGTTGCCCATAAGCTAAAACACAGCCTGCTTAATACCTTTCCTTAAATTCCACCTCTATACTACCATATACTTGAGGTCCATGCAAAAAAGTAGCTACCTTTTATGTAGGAAATGGATGATTAAGTCTTTGGTGTTGTAAAAGCAACTTCATTTAAACATAACCACCCCCACCACCAAAAAAAGAAGAGGAAAAATAAAAGTAACGAAAATAATAAGGGAAAAACCCAAGACACACTTCCTAGGGGGAAAAAAAAAACAACCATAGTTTTTAAGTTTGGTTGTTTCTTTTTTAAACTTAAGTCAGTGGAAGTTCAGCCCAACGCAAAGGCGATCAGGGCGGGGTGCAAAGGAGAGGACCCTGAAGGAGGAGGTGGCCTCAAATCTCACACAGAGTCACAGGTTAGGTGTTGTAAACATGAATAGTGCGGTCTGAGACATACCCTAAGTGTCCACAGGCACTAGTGGGGCCAGGACTCCTGGTCCCGGCCAAGGCCAAGGGGAGGCAGCCAGGCCATGTAAGGAACCCTGGAAACCAGTTAACGATTTCCTAGCAGCTTGGCAGAGGAACAGACCTGGACTTGTGAAAACCCAGGCACCTTTGTTTATTGTTTGGCAGAGGAGAAATCAAGGATATAGAGCTCCCACAGAAGGTCTGTAGTCATGAAGAAAACTCTGGCTGACCTGGGACATGGCCCTGACTTCTCCCGTCATCAACCTCCAGCAAATCACTGGTTTTGGGGGAAAAAATCTCCTTCAGAGATGAATAGTCCAAAAGAAGCCAGTGGGGGATCTAAAAATATGGTCAAGTATTTTGCCTCAATAAAAGAAGGAACAACCAAACTTAAAGCAAAGATTTATATGAAACAAGAACACACACACGTTCCAGAATTTCTGAGGACAGGAGCTGAAACGTGAGACAGCAGAATGCAAAAATGAAATGGTGGAGCAGAAGTGATCATAGCAAGGGAGTTGAAATTGAAAAGAGACTGAATAAATTCAAAAGCTGATTTTGCAATAAAATAAAAACATTTAAGCTGTTGGCTAATCTAAACAAAAAAAATGGGAAGAAGCAAAAGTTGACAAAATAAGAAATGATAGGAGGTAGCACTAAAGATATAGAGGAAATTAAAAGAAATTGCTGAGCCATATTTTATACAAATAAACTTGAAACCACTGGTTAAATAAGTATATACTAGAAAATATACCAGAAACATTGGACAGACCAGTTACTACAAATGAAATAGGGAAAATAATAACATTTTCCCTCTCCTACCCCCCAAAGGCATAGAATCCAGTTTTTGAAATTCTACTAAACCTCTAAAGAACAGAATAAAACTTAGAGAAACCATTCTAGGGCACTGGGCATGGTGGTGCGGTGGTAGAAAGGAAGACTTCCAATTACTGAGGGTAATCTTCTCCGGAAACTTCATACAAAACCTGATGAGGATGGCCCAGAAAAATAAAAGTCTAGATGAATGCTGTGTATCAATATTAATATAAAAATGCTAAGTAAAATAAAAATATTAGCCACTCTGAAAAAGTGAGATTTATTCCAGGAAGAGAACAGTGGCCTTTGAAAATATATTTCACCATTTTTTGGAGCAAAAGAGATGATCAGATAGGCTTCTTCACAGGTACTGAAAAAAGGCATTTTATATCATAGATTTACTTTTCAAAAAAAAAAAAAGAAAAAGTAAAAGGAAGAGTTCATGAAATAGAAATAGATAGAATTTCTTTAATATGAAAAAATGTATCTCAGCTGCAAAGTCAGTATCATGCTTAATAAGAAATACCAGGAACATTAACATTAACATTAACCAGAAGCAGTGGAATCAGGAATAGAATGTCCTATGTTACCACTGCTCTTCAGCATCATCTGGAAGTTTCAGCAAACACCATCCTGTCAGAGGCAGGAATCAGAGGCATACAAGGTAGAAAAGGAATTTGTAAAGTTATTACTTGCATATAATATAACTAAACCCTATCCCAAACAGGAAAATTCAGTGAGATGAAAGGGAAGTTAAGAACAAAGAGTTAAATTTCAATGGAGGAAGAGACACAATTTACAGTTGGTTTAAAAAATACAGGGATGCCTGGGTGGCTCAGTCGGTTAAGCGTCTGACTACAGCTCAGGTCCTCATCTTGCAGTCTGTGGGTTCAATCCCCACATCAGGTTCTGGGTTGACAGCTCAGAGCCTGGAGCCTACTTCAGATTCTGTGTCTTCTCTCTCTGTCCCTTCCCTTGCTCAAGCTCTGTCTCTGTCTCTGTCTCAAAAATAAATAAACGTTAAAAAAATCTAAAATTACAAAGTACCTGGTAGTAAATTTGATAAGAAATATGTGTACTTATGTGCATGTGTGTAAGACACGCTACTGAGGCTTATGTGGCAACTTACACCAAGTGATGGGCACATCACGTGTTGAGACGAAAGAACTCAGCAATACATGACTATCAATTATTCCTCAGATATACATATATTCAGTGTAATCCCAATTTTTTAAAAAAGTTAAAAAATCTGTGTTCAGAAGCAGAAAAACGGATTCTGACATTCAAATGGAAAGATAAATGAAGAACAGGAAGAAAATGGAAATAAATAAATAAAAAGAAGAGAGAAAAGAGTAGCATTACTAGATACTATACAAAATTGCCAGGTTGCAAACATTAAATTTTTGGTTCTGGCACATGAATCAACTGGCAATGACTGGCAATGACATAGAATTGGAAATCTAGAAATAGGTCTGAAGATGTATGCAACTTTAGTATATGATAAATTTCCATTTCACATCAGTGGAAAAAGATGAATTATTCAATACATTTTATTGAAAAACTGGGTCACTAAGTTGGATTCATGCTTTAATCTTATAACAGGATAAATTGAAAATAAATCAAAGATTTAAGGGTGAAAAACAAAACAATAGAAGTACTAAAAGAAACCAAGGAAAATTTATTGTGTAATCTCAGAGTACCAGAGGACTTTCTAATCATCTCACAAATTTCAGAACCTTAAAGGAAAGATTAAAAAAGTAAACTACAGTTAATTAGGAAAAAATGTATATTTATGGCAAAAGTACCACATGCAATCAAGTCAAAAGTTTTATGATAAACTTTGAAAAAAAGTACTGTCAAATCACAGACAGAAGGCTAATTTCCCTAATATATAAGGAGTTAATATGAATCAATAATAAAAAAAAACAAAAGAAAATAAATGGGTAAAAGACATGAATGTAGAGTTCATGAGGAAGAAAATTAAAATTGACAACTGAGCATGTGAAAAGGCACTTAACTTTATTCATGTTAAGAGACAGGGAAAAAAGACTAGAAAGGTATCATTTTTCACCTAACAAATTGTCAAAGATGCAAAAGTTTCATGACCTGCCATCCTGATAAGAATGTGGGGAGACAGACTCTCATGCTTTGTGGGAGAGTATAAATTGGAGCCACATTTATGTAGGGCATTTTGGCAGTATTGAACATATCTTTATATTCAGTAATTTCACCACTGGAAATTTAATCTAAATATATGCTTTCGCATGAAATGGTGACTATACAAAATTAACCACTGATGGTTGTTTTTTACAGTGAGTGGGTGGGAACACTCTAAATATCTATCAGTAGGAAACTGGTTAAATAAATTATGGGACAGGGGCACCTGAGTGGTTCAGTCGGGTAAGCATCCGGCTTCGGCTCAGGTCATGATCTCACGGTTTGTGGGTTCAAGCCCCACATCTTGCTCTGTGCTAACAGCTAGCTCAGAGCCTGGAGCCTGCTTCAGATTCTATATCTCCCTCTCTCTCTCTGACCCTCCCCTATCCCCACTGTCTCTCTCTCTGTGTCTCTCAAAAATAAATAAAGAATATAAAAATTAAAAAAAATAATAAATTATGGGACAGCCATATAAAAGAATATTATGCAGCCATAAAGAAGAACAAGAAACTTTTTGGGCTGATAAGGAGAAATTGCCAACATTTGTTAAGTTAGAAAAAAAAAGAAGGGAATGATAGTGTATTTAGCACACCACCATTTGTGTAAAGTGCTAGTACACACACACACACACACACACACACACAAATACACACAAACCCAAACACATTTGTTTGTACATAAAATCTTCAGAAGTATTCACAAGACAGCAATTGCCTATAGGGAAGGGGATAAGTAGTTAAGGAATTAAAGCAGAAAAAATTTTGACTGTTACACTCTTGTATCTTTTAAATATTAAACCATATTGAAAGTACTATTTATATAAAATGCAATGTAAAATATTAATTAAAACAAAGTTAAAAATCAAAAGAAGTTATTTTCTATAAAGATTAATTTATTCAATCTTCATTTATGTCAAAAGGTCTCTCTTTTATAAGATAATAGTGATAGTCAATGCAAGATACATTTTTTAATTTAATGCCTTTAATTTTCTTATTTATTTATTTATTTATTTATTTATTTATTTATTTTTGAGAGACAGTGCAAGCAGGGAAGGGTCAGAGACAGAGGAAGATACAGAATATGAACCAGGCTGTCCAGCACAGAGCAGGACACGGGGCTGGAACCCACTAACCGTGAGATCATGACCTGAGCCAAAGTGGGACGCTTAACAGACTGAGCCACCCAGGCACCCTGACTTTAATTTTCAAAATAAAAAGAAGACAACCCTTTAAAAATATTATACTTTGATATATGGGTCTGGGGCACCTACGCATGACCTTGATATTTTATAACATTGGAAAAAAGGGGCACATATGTGGCTCAGTTGGTTAAGCGATGGACTTTGGCTCAGGTCACAATCTCCTGGTTTGCGAGTTTGAGCTCTCCATATGGCTCTGTGCGGACAGCGCAGAGCCTGGAGCCTGCTTCCGTTCTATGTCTCCCTGTCTCTCTGCCCCTTCCGTGCTCATGCTCTGTCTCTCTCTCTCAAAAATAAATAAACATTAAAAAATATTGAAATAAATAAAGAAGGCAAAATAATATGCATAAAAATAGGAAAATGTGAATAAGGAAAAAAGTTACTTCTTACATCTTCATAAATAGTATAGAAAAGCATCAACATATTTTTCGATGATAGAGATGGGGACACCCAATTATTGAAAAGGAGGGGGGATAAAATATGAGGAAAACGTAAATACCTCAGAAGAACTATGGAAACAGCTGTTGCTGAATAGTCAAGGAATGTAAAATACTGAAAGTTAATTATATGCTTTTTATAGCAATTTGAAATGGACCCAGTGATCTGATTCCACAGTTTTAAAAACACTGACATATTTTTTTCCAGCTCTGCAGGGTTGGGCTATAAGAATATGACAGTGGCCATGGTGAAACTAACTTGTAACTCACACATATCACTTCACAGTTTGCAAATCATTTCCATTTACATGATTTTGATGCTTCATTCCGATCTTGAAGGCTATTCAAGGCAAATATTTTTATTTCATTTTTACAGACCTGGAAGTGAAGTTTGGTTTGCTTAAGTGACTTGCTCACAATGATATAGTGAAGAACTGTAGAGATAGAACTCAAAAATAATCTCGGCTGGTGTCTCGTCTTTATTGCTGTAAATCAGGTTGTCTAACTTAAATATTTCTTGTTTCATGGAGCCTGCAGAAGCGTCCGCCCTGCGGAAGCAGACTGCCTGCAACAGAGAGAATCATCCAATCATTCTTGCATTAAACCCCAATAGATTTCTCAAACACAATCTTCCTCTAATTGTGTCTTCTCTGTGAGCAGTCATTTCTTTGGTGTGTAAGTGTGAGTGTGTATGTGTAATGATGTTGTCTATACACCATCAGGGCACCTGTGCATTTGCATATTGGGAAAGAACTGAATAAAACATGAGGTATTTTATTCCAATGGGATGCAAGATCCTCAAAGGATATTTACAAATGTACTCAAGTCCTCCGAATCTATCAATCCCAGAATCAACAAATGTTTTTTGATTCCCTGATCTGCGCCTAGAGCTAGGATAAATGCTGAAGGGAGCACAATGAAGCAAGGAGAGAAAGTCTCCTCCAGACCACCATCAGCCCCCATCCCCACCCCACCTGCCACCAACTGTGGAAAGCATTGGTTTAGATCAGATAAAAGACTTAGATTTATGGCAGCCTCTGACAGTGTCTACAGATCACACATTCACTGGGTCTCCTTCTAAGGGCTCCATTTGGATAGAAAGGAGGAGCAGAAAATGCTGGAGTTCAGGTATCTACATCCCAGTGACCATTCATGAGAAGGTGATTTGAGGAGAAACTTGAGACTTCCCTTGTATCTGATGAAACACATCACATTGTCCACATGGAGAGCCAGTCATGCATGTGACCTTTGCCATGAATAATCCTTAGTGCTATTGCCTTGCTTTCCCTCCCGCTTCCTTGCCATCTGCTCTATACCCAACCGATACAGTGTTTTTAAAAAGTCAATTGGATCATGTCATTCTTGTGCTTCTAGTCTTAAAACGACTACCTCGGTGCACCTGGGTGGCTCAGTCAGTTGAGCATCTGGCTTCAGCTCAGGTTATGATCTCACATTTGTGGGTATGAGCCCCATGTCGGGCTCTGTGCTGACAGCTAGCTCAGAGCCTGTAGACTGTCACCTTCAGATTCTGTCTCCCTCTTTCTCTGATTCTTCCCTGCTCATACTTTCTCCCTCTCTGAAAAAAAATAAATATAACATAAAAAATTTTTTAATGACTACCTCTCTTGTTCATAGAATAAAAGTCAAACTCTTTACTGTGACTGGCAAGACCATTATCCAGGCCCTGACTCCCTCTCATACTCCCCATGACCTCCTCTTCTCACTCGTGATGCTCCGGACATACTTCTGATTTTCTTTCTGGGCCCAGCTCTTCCCTATTACAGGCCTGTGCACTTGCTGTGATTTCTCCTTGGAATGTTTGGACCCAGATCTTTGCATTGCTCGCTCATCATCATTCAGGTTTCAACTCAAATAAGGACACTAAGAAAGACCTTCCCTACGCAACCCGTATAAAGTAGTTGCTACTTTCTTGCCCTACTCTCTATTAATCAACAATGTGTTCTTTTGTTACAGTACTTATCACTCTATGTAATTACCTTATACAGTTGTTTGCTTGCTCATTGTCTCCCCCAACTAGAGTGCAAAAGCTCTATGAAAGCAGCAGTCTTGTCTGCCTTGTTTATTGTTGTTTATGCAGTTTCTAGGACAGCATGTAGTAGCATTTAACAAATATTTATTGAATAAATGAATGAAAAGCCTCAGAAATTGACTGTTTATAGTTTTCAGTGACATCTGCATTCTTTTACAGCCTATGATTCTTTTGAGCTATTACTCAAGAGTCTCCCCACCCCACCCCACCCCTGTGCCTGCTTCACCTTCACAAGGCACTCTGGGACAGCCTCTCTATTAAATCAGTGGCACCCTTTGCTCCAGGTAAGATTAATATTATTAGAGCAGTATTACAAAGGGAAAAACCAACAGTAAGTTCTGGACTTCTGGAGTTTATAAATGGATTTTTAAGATTATAGCTGTTGGTTTGCAAGAACCAGGCCCTTTTGCGTATCAGATAAAGCCCTGAAGGAACATGGCATAAAGTGGATGCCATAAACAAGTGACTGGAAGAAGAAGAGAAGAAGAGCATTGTATCCAATCATGGAGACAAGATAAAGATGGAAGTTGTCGGGGGTGGGGAAAGGAGGTGGTAGACAAGGAGACAAGAGCTTGGGGGGCATGATGGGATATTAGATAATAGTTGACAGGCAACCCAATGCCTTCCATCTCCCCACTGGCCCAGGCTCTGAAAGACCTTAGAGAAGAGTTAGCTTCATTGTGCTGGGTAAGTCTGAAGAGTCAGGGGAGAATGGCCACATGCCCTATGGTATAACAGTCCTAAAACAGAAAAGGTGGTGTGGCATGTCCAACAAAGGCGAATCTGAAAGAGCCTTCCAGGTTCTTTAGAAGTAGCCAAATGGAGTATATAGAATTTTCAGAGCTCCCAGGAAAGGAGTGGAGCTGAGGTCTCAAGAAGCATTTCTGATAATGAGAGATCACTGCAGGACCATGGACAGTAGCAGTAGGTTCACTGGGGACCAAAGCTAACAACCAGAGATCAAGCAGCATCATAGGCCAGCAGAGAACGGAGGGCAGTGAGTGGTAAATGTGATGTTTTCCTTCGTTCTTGATCTTATCACCTCTAGAATATTCATAGACCTAACTTCTCCTCCAAATATTAGATGACACTTAGAAAGTTCTCAAGGAATTAGGTGATAAGCCCTTAATATGGCTGAGTTTGTACCCCTAATGTTTCATTCTAATTTGGTGAAATCATACAAAAATGTCCATACTGTATGGGTTTTTTAATCGGGTGGAAATCAGACTTGATGTATGAATTAATATTAGTTCCAAGACATTTCTCTTTTT
Organism: Suricata suricatta; assembly: GCF_006229205.1. Taxonomy (NCBI): domain Eukaryota; kingdom Metazoa; phylum Chordata; class Mammalia; order Carnivora; family Herpestidae; genus Suricata; species Suricata suricatta. The sequence goes on from NC_043702.1 coordinate 141,777,334, forward strand.
TTCCACACTTGAGTTTGTGATGTGAAAATTTTATATATATATATATGAAAATTTTATATATATATATAAATTTATATATATATATATATATGAAAAGATGTTTGGAAGTCTCAAAGGTAATATGTAGTTAGAAACTAGCCAATGTATGATGTCACAACAAAAGGTACAGCTACCTCACAGATACAAATGGTTTGTGGCCTGTGGCTTCTGAGCAGGGTTCTGCAACCCAGCTTCAGGTCTGCAGTCAGAACAACATTCAAATCTCTGCCTTTGATTTTTACAAGACAGCAAGTTGAGACAAGACACTTAAACTTTGGGGATTTCAGTTACCTCTTCTATGAAAATAATACTGTCTTTAAAAATCTATTTGGGAATTAAATCATACAATGTGTACAATTGTTTAGAATAATTCCTAATTGTTACTTGAAACTTGAAATGGGAATTACTGTTGTCTTCATAAGTGGGAATGACTTTTATTTTAACCAAACTTGATGTCTTCTTTTAACCACAAACATTTAATATGTTGTTCATGAATTTCCAGTTGTATAAAGCAGTATTTCTTTTAAGTGCAGCAATTCGCTGAGGAGGAATTAACAACCAACATGGAAGATATATTGGTTCAGATTGTGAGTTAACAAAATAGACAGTTATCATAAGCTATAAATTAGAACTTTCGTACTTCCACATTTAATTTAACCTGCTCTTAGAAGAAGGGTAAATAAACACAATAAACAAAAAACCTATTCTCTGCTTCAGTTATCCTTAGTAACCAATATCATTCAGTTTTGGGAGGTTTTTCTAGGAATTCATGCTACCCACTGTGGACACAAAGTTCCAGAATTCAAAGAGACATTGAAGAGAGCTTAGAGAATACTTGCCATAACCCTTATACTTTACCCAGGAGAAAACTAAAGTCCTGGGCAGAAGTGACTTGGGTGGGATTAACTAGTTATTGATAGGGTTGGAATAAGGTGTGTATTAGTTGGTTTTTGCTGTGTTACAAAACACCCCAAAACTCAGTTGTGGCTAGGCTGATCTCAGCCAGGCTCTGTTGAAATTGGCTACAAGCTTCTGGTTGGGTCCAGGTCTTCTCTCTGTGTCTCTTGGCTTTGATTTGAGTCAGCAGCTGCTAGGACGTGTTCTTCTTAGAGTGGAGCACTGAAGTATAGGAGGGCAAGCAGAAAAATGTGCTGCTTCTTGAGACCTCAGCCCAGAATTGAAACACTCTCTTTACCTTCCACCCACATGCCATTAGCTAAATCAGAGCACCTGGACTAGACTCCAAAATCAGTCTGTTGAAGAAATATACTCTATTTATTCTAGTGGACATTACTTCCAAGTCACAGGGCCAAAGGTATGGATTGTAATTCTAGTAAAGGGAGGGCATGAATGACTGTAGTGACTCAGTTTACCACAAGGTCCCAGGCTTCAGATTCCCATGTGGCTTTTCCCTCTTGTTCATGAAGTTCTAAGCACCCTTCTAACTGAGTGAGGTAACTACTCATTTGACACTGGTCATTTGACAAACTACTCATTTGGTGCTGAACCACATAGGGACAGCCTTGGCAGTAAGTTACCAGTATTACCTTTAGAGAAAACAACCATAAAGTCTAGGAACACTTATACAGAGAGAAAGAAATTTAGAAAAATTATTCATAGGCCAAAAATATTTTCTGTCTCCCTTCTACAAAACTGAAACTCTTAATAAGTTTTCCCTTCAGCAAGAAGGGATTTATAGTTTCAACCCTATCAATTGTTTTTTAATTAAAAATGTATTGAGGTCCTCACAACTGGAGCACATAAACCAGACATGCCAATGCTTGGCACAGTCAGCTTAGCGTGTGTGTGTAAATTATATCCAGGGTGACTTGGGTCTGGCCAGAAGACACTGCAGCAACTCTGAGTTACACTTTCCTTGACTTAGAACTACTAAAACTGACAATGCTTTAGTAGAATATTTAAAATATCTATCATAGCCCTGCAAATAGATGACTTTTCCACCCCATCCTTCCTTTAGCAGTTTTAGATCCTGACCTTACCTGCCATAAAGTGAATTTTCTCCTATCAGCCCAGCAGACACCAAGCTGGTCTAAAAAGAGATCACCTGGATGCCCTTCAGCATCTTCACTAAAATCCCAATTAGCAGCCAAACTCTGGCTACAGGTGCCTTTGTTGTCTCTGGTGACATTGAAGACAGAGAGCGTAAGACTGGGTTTCCAGGATGTACAGGAAGAGCCCAGTGACTTGTAATCCCCCACTCATTCATTCATTCATTCATTCATTCCTTGGTATCAACATTTACTGGGATTCAGCTAGGAGCTGAAACTCAAGCCCAGAAAAGAGGTTGAAATTCAAGCAACAGAGAGTGGGGAGCCCACTCAGACAGCCAGGAGTGGAGTAGAAGGAGCATGCAAGTCTGTCTTCAAAGCACAAGGAGCAATTATATCAAGTTCCCCTTGTTTTTATTTGCAAAACATTATGAGGAAGTGAGAAATATTGCCCTGAGCCTGTACCCAAGTGTAAGACTGATTTTACTGAATTATGGCATACCAACTTTACAGATGATTCTTTAAATGTTAAAGACTGCCCAAAGGTAAAGAGGGGTTACCTGTTGGCCTTCTCCACAAAAAGAGAAGTTGTTAGCTTCAACAAAGAACAAAAAAAAAGGCAATCTTGAATTTGAGGAGGAAGAAGCTCTGGGACACCAGGTCAGGAAATGAGCTCATATAGTAGACAGTGCCCTATGTGGGGACTCATGGTTATGAGACCATAGGCAATGCTCTTTCCCTTCCTGAGCATCTATCTCCACATCAGCAAAATGAGGAATTTGGGTCTGATGCACTGTATGTTCTCTTCCAAATTTACTAAGCTACTGGTAAAAAATTCTTCTTTTGTGTCTACCCTATACAGAGTGATCTCTATAACATAGCCTCACCCCATGATCCATGGTATGATAGAGCACAAAATTTGGAGATAGGCCCTTTGAGTCTGAATCACAAATTATATATGATATTGGGCAAAATATAACATCTCAGAAATTCACTTGAACTCAGAGGACTTGATATAAAATGAGGAAGCCAAAGATAATTTCCATCATAGCATCTCATGGGTACTCTAGAACTGATGAAGAACTAACCAGCTCATGAATGCCATGCATGTGTAACACACTTGATTTTGTGGTGATCTTTGAAAAGAAATTTTTAATGTTTATTTTTGAGAGGGAGAGACAGACAGAGTGTGAGTGCAGAGGGGTACAAAGAGAAAGAGGGACACAGAATCCGAAGCAGGGTCCAGGCTCTGAGCTGTCAGCACAAAGCCTAACATGGTGCTTGAACTCAAGGACCATGAAATCATGACTTGAGCTGAAGTCAGACGCTTAATTGACTGAGCCATGCAGGTGCCCTGATTTTTATGGTGATCCTTTGATGACAGAATGGTCAACCACTTGAAGCAGGGCCATTTGGACATGCGACTTGGCTTTGCCATGTCTCCAGAAGAGGCTTAGACAATGAGGGATAGGCACAAGTTGTGCCTAGGTGACACAGAGTTTACCATCAGGCCCACCTGGTTTCAAACTTCCAGTCCAACATTATCTAAGAATGTACATTGAGAAGTTTTATTCATTCATTCATTCATTCATTCACTCACCAATCATTTACTGTGTTAATGCTGTGTTCAGACACTGCCAGCTGGGAACTAGAGTTACAGTGGTACATAGCAACACAGTTTCTGCCTTCTGGAAAATCACCCCTGGAAGAAAAGGCAGGCAGGTTCATAATCATATTGCCATGTGATCAGTGCCAAGACTGAAGTTAGCACAAGGTACTCAGACATAATAGAGTGCTTTTCTCTTTGCCTAAAAACAATGGCAATAACTAACAATAAAAACAACAAAGTAAAATTACTTCATCAGTAATGTTATAAGTAATTCAGCAAATAACATTGCCTAGGAAGTTACATATGCTGACTTATCTTTACCAGTTGGTTTTTTTTTCAATCATTGTCCTATTTTATGCATGCATTAACTGAAGCTCAGAGAGATTATATAGTTTTCTCCAGTCTACTTAGTGAATGGTAGAAGAACTGGGATTTGAAGCCAGTTTTGGATGGCCTACGCTTGTTGGTTGTGCAAAGCCATGAGGCCTACATGTAGATAGGCCCTAATCCTTGTTATCCAGCACCATGACACAGATGTCACCAAAAGCCAGTTGTCCTTTTGAGATAATTGGACCAAACCATGGGAAAAGCCCATTTGGTTTGCCTTCTCTGCTGTGAGAGTTTGCCTAGATTAGCAGTGAGGGGAGATTTGTGCAAAAAGATGATGGGATTTGGCTGCTGTTCAGTGAAAGTTTGGATGGCTGGGGTTTCCCCCCTTGGAGGCCCCAGTTTACATTTCCCAGTGATCTCTACTTCCCAAAATGTGCTTCTCCATGTTACAATGTCCGGTGCACACAGAGTGCTGAAGCAGCTGCGTTTTGGCCCTCCCCTTACGCACAATCTGGAAAAAAAAAAAAAAAAGGTAAGAGTATGTAGAGAAAGCCAAGTACAAAACATAACTCAGAAATGGTAATGTAACAGAGCCCACCACGGCTGCTGACTCGTTGCATTCGTAATGATTTTCTCCAAATAATGCAAACACTATTTTGCCTGGAGAAAATGAAATATAGGAGTGCCACATTCCACAGATGATAGGGGAGAACTCATAAAAGATTTTAATCTTTCCTTGTCAGGCTTCAGAAATGCAAATGGCCTAGTCCTCATTTTCTTTATGCCCTGGACTTCTAATTGAGGAAGCTGGCATCAATTATGCATGTGGGTACCGCTGGGGAGGGAACTAGAATAAATATTTGGGGGGTATCGTTAGCCAGAACATCGCTCCATCTTCGTGTCGCCATAATTTCCCATGTCGTAGTGCTTTAGATTAGAACATATGGCAATAAGGTAGGTAATGAGAACAACAATTTTCTGAAACAACATTATAACTTTTCCCTCTTTATGGTCACATTTAGTTACAGTACATGCTGCCATTTAGGTGTAGAGCTTTAATAAAGCAAGTCTCAGAGAGAAGGGAGTTCAGGAGCAGGGGCCTGAAAAGTCTGAATGCCTGGGCCCAGAGCCAACGCTGCAGATGGGAATTTGGAGGTGTGGATGACTTAGCTTTTGCTGCGGCAACAATCCCAGTTTCAAAGGGGCTTCGAACAGCAGTGGTCCTTTCATTTCCATGTTATAGGAGGGCTGTGAGTAGGCACGAGGCAATTGGGCTCAGTCTTATCTCCCTTCTCCTTCAAGAGCCAGGTTGAAAGAGTGGCCACTGTCTGGGAGACACTGCTGTCATGGCGGAAGCTTCTGGATCAATTACCCAAGAGTGCTTAATATTTCTGCTTAAGGGTATGTATTTCATATCCACGTGCAATCCTCTTTCCAAAGCAAGACACAGGCCGAGACCATCAGTAAAGCAGGGAGGCATAGTAAAGATGGAGATGTGCAATGCACACTAAGGAGCAGGGCAGAAAGTGTGAACAACAATACAATCTACCACAGGGTGATCCCCCACCTCTACCCCATCATCCACCTTGGGGCAATTTAGCAAATCAGCAAGTCAGCAAAGAGAGTCACCATCAGTTGGTGTTGGGTGGAGTTCATGTAAATTCAAATCCAGCAAGCATGTCTGGAATACCAGTCTAGATGCCAGGGACAATGCATGCATTCTGGGGTAATCAGGCTGAATAAGATGACATGATACATGATACATGATAGCCAAGTCAAGAGCGAATCAAACTCATGGCCGGGATGAAAAAGTACTATTGAGGAATAGGAAAGGGGGAAGAAGGAAAGTTTAACTGTGTTAAGTGTGTTCCACATACTATCTCATTTAATCTGCCCAACACTCTGACTTAGGAAAAATGCAAATGGGCAAACTTGAGTATCAGATGGGTTTTAATACCTGCCTGCCTAACAGCTGGTAGGGGGTAAAACGGGGAGTAAAATGAAATGACACTGTGGGAACGGAAGGGCAGAGTAGTTGCTTCTGCCCTAAGGGTGATCAGAAAAGCAGCCACACTCAAGGGGCAGCCTTCAGACAGGCCTAGACAAACTAGCAACATTTCAGTAGACAGAAGAGGAAAGACAGGCAGAATGTCCATTCCAGGGAATGACATGGGTAAAGTCTAGGATGCATGAAAGAGCCCAGACACTGTAATGGTCCAGACAGTCCTCTTGTGTGCTTGAGGCATAAGGTAGGATCAAGGATCAGATTATTCTGGGTGAGCAGTGTGTCTCATGTTGAATATGTCAGGCTTTACTCTGCAGGTAGTGGAACCATTGAAGAATTCTGGGTAAGGACTGATAGGATCTCAGGTGTATCTTTAAAAAGATCATTCAAGGGCGCCTGGATGGCTTAGTTGGTAAAGTGTCTGACTTCGGCTCAGGTCATGATCTTGCGGTTCCTGAATTCTAGCCCCAGGTTAGGCTCTGTGTTCACAGCTCAGAGCCTGGAGCCTGCTTCAGATTCTGTGTCTCCCTCTCTCTCTGCCCCTCCCCCACTCGTGCCCTGTCTCTCTTTGTCTCTCAAAAATCAGTAAAAACATAAAAAAAATTTAAAGATCATTGAGTTAAAAAATTCTCCAGGGATCACCTCAGGGACAGGCTGACTGACCTCTAAGATATTACATACTCCCCTAAACCTGTGTGTAAAACTTCTGTGAAATTTTTACCCCTTCAGGGCTTCAGGGATAGGGAGAGACCTTGAGAGAGAGTGAGAGAGAGACAGAGCACTTCTAAACTCAAGACTATATTTGATATGATTTTAATCATATGTCTGCTTGTTAAATATGAGGTAGTGCTGTCTCATAGGTGGATAAGTCCAGTCTTCTCAAATTCCTTAAGGTTGGGTTGTCTGGTTCCTCACCTGTGTCTTCATTTTCCAGCTCTAGAGCAGCCTCTAATGAATAGGTACCATTATGGAAATAAAATACAAAGAACAATCACTTCCCCAACCTCATTATATAAAACACACACACACACACACACACACACACACACACACACACACTCATCTACAGACACAATTTAAAGAGAGAAAAACTGGTGAGAAGCTGCACATGGAAAATAGGACACCAGGGGTTCCTTCTGAAATGTCAACCACCCACTTATCTACGTCCTCAGGCTCGTGTTTTTACCATTAACACCCAGCCCAAAGATAGGTAAAGCTTTTTCTCTTGATTCTCTTTAGTGGAAAAAATTAAGTTTGCATTTAAAAGATAAATGTTTAAAACTTAAAGCGAACAAATGGAGGATGGGATGTAATCACTTTCCGGAGTCTGGAAATCCCACAAGGTTCTCACTAGCTTTCTTCAGTCCTATGCCCCATATTCTAAGAAAACTGAATGCTCTTGATGGCTGACTCTAATCCTTCCTGGGTCTAGATTCTAGTCTTTTCTAGGTCCTTCTTCCCTGAGCTTCCTGACTTGTGACAGTGGGATCCACCATTCTGTACCCACAGGTATGGTCTACTTCAACCCCTCTCCTTTACCAGGACAAATATCAAGCATCCTACCTCAGATTTCTCAACCAGCTAGCATCTTCTTCCCTGGTTCCGGAGGAACTACTTCTCAGTTGATGTGCATAAAATGGTGACTAAAGTTCATTAGGCTTCAAAGAATGAGATAGGCCAGGGCACTTGGGTGGCTCAGTCTGTTAAATGTCTGATTCTTGACTTTGCCTCAGGTCATGATCTCACAGCTCAAGAAGTCAAGCCCCACATCAGGCTCTGTGCTTATAGCATGGAACATGCTTGTGATTATCTGTCTCCCTCTTGCTCTGCTCCTCCCACACCCTTCATCCTCAGCCCCTCCCCATGCACACACTCTCTCCCTCAAAATAAATAAGCAAACATTTTTAAGAAAAGAATAAGATGAGAAAGGCCAGTGGTTCTCAAGCTTTATCCAACATGGAAGAGTCAATAAATTGTATTTCTGGGCTCCATCTTCTGGAGTTTCTCCTTTGGGTGTCTGGGATAGGACTCAAGAGTATGCGTTTCTAACAAGTCTTCCATTCATGCTAATGGGCAGGTCCCCCCTCATTTTGAAAACTGCAGATGAAGCCTGGGAGGCCCAAGTCCCCAGCCACACTCTTTCCTGGTGTCCTCTGTAAATCAGTGAAGGTGGTGTGGCATGGGAAGTGGGTAGGGGTGCTTCATGTTTTGTAGGCCTGATTCTGAATCCTGGCTCTTTTACTAGTTAACCAAATCATCTTCGACAAAATGCTATCTTCACTGAGAGTCAACTTTCAGACTTTAAAAATAGCAATCATAATATCATCTCTCACATTTTTGTGAGGATTAAAGAATATAGAAAATATAGTCTCTACTATGATGTTTGATACTCGACATGCACTCTGTAAACTTTAGCTTTCTAATTACACTCTTACTTGGGACCTCATTCAGGTGAGAATCTTCCACACTCATACAGGAGCATAATCCTGCACTAGTTCTTTTACTGGGATGAGCCATAAAGCAGTGCAGTCTCCATAACATGTAAACAACAATGGTTTATGGGTCACGTTGACAAGTTATACTTGAATATAGCATCTACTAGCCTCCATTCTGTGGCTCAGCCCAAAGGAATGAGATTTCCATATGGAAGTTGCAAGAAAGATGGTCATAAACCATACTAATGGAAGTCTAAATTCTACTTTAATGACAGCTATATCTTCAACATTAAGTACAGAATGCCAAGGAAGGATGGCTCTGCTTTAGAGGCAAGGACGGGGGTTATTTTTTACTAAGTCCTGCATGAGTTAGGCACAGTGAGGGGTTGTGTGGGGGTGGGGCTCAGCATCAAGGGGAAGGCTAATCAATGATTCTAGTCCTAAAGGGGAAAGCTGGCAAAAACTATGCAGAGCCATGAAATAAAAAGTGGTGACTTTGTGAAATTAAAGTTTTTTAGAAGTGGGAAGTTTCTCAGGCTTGTCTTTGGAGATAGAAAGAAGAGAGAATGTTGGCATTAAAATTCAAGCAAATACAGAGAAATGTATGAAATATCCAAGGGATTATGAGTGGGACATTTGATAGGGAAAAAAAAGTTTGAACTACCTCTCATCTTCTCATTTAAGATGATATTTCTGGAATAAAGTCCTTAAAGAAAGGAGATAATGCATAATTCATAGTGTTTTGTAAAAGCTAATGAGATAATGCGTTACAGGTGCTCACTAAAATTCTTGATGCATCATAATCCTCAATAAATGGACACTGATAGTGATTGTTCTTCTGAAAAGCATATTTGTATTATAATGAATTGCTCAATGGTTATCCTACCTTCTTCCTCCACTGATTAGATTGTAAGCTTCACAAAGGCAGGAACCAGAAATATCTTTGTAATATTCTATGTCCAGTGCCACTGTGGTGTCAGGGGAATAGCAGATGCATGATAAATATATGTTGAAAACAAAAAAGATGAATAAAAGACTCAAGAGGCAATGAAAGATTTGGGTATAAGCTCTACCATGGAGAACACAGAAGGAAGAATTCAAAAATATGGGGAAATCAAGGATGGGAAAATGGAACAGAAAACCTCTGTTGACTGTGGGCACTAGAGAGTATTTCCTTTGTGACTAGGTGTCTATTACCACATGGCTTCTTCTTTCCCTTCCATCACCCACTCTGGAACACCACGTGTTGACCTTAATCCCTCTAGTCACTGACTGTGGGTTCACCCTAAGTCTTCCCAATTTCCTGAATCACTTGAAGCTCCATACAGGCCACCATTAACCTGTATGATATCATTGTGCAAATTAGAAAAAGGTGCCCCTTCTTCCAGGTGAATGTAGCCACCAGCTAGAAGGTTCTATTTGGTAAGTGGAGTGTGGGCTGGGGTTTAGGCTTCTTCCACACCTTGCTCTGTTACCTCTTCAGGCAGATCCCATCTAATGCAATTGTACTTGGTGGCCCAAAGTTTCTTTCAACATCAGCTTTGGCAACACACATGTACTGAGTGTGTATTTCCAACATTCAGGCACCGGGGCTAAAGTGGAAGGGCACACATCGCTCCTATCTTCATGGAGCTTATTCTGTAACTAGGAAAGTGGCAGCAGGTAAAAACAATTAAGCAGAAAGCCTAGGACTGAGACCTAGTGTGAACGCAGTGCCTGCCCGTCATCCACCATGCCATCTTGAGCAAGTGATGGTGTGAAAATAGGGAGAAGGATATTCCCTCCCTCAGAGGATTGCCATGAGCAGTAAATGATCTGAATGTTTCTCTTCCTCCAGAATTGATATTTTGAAAACCTAATGCTCAGTGTGATGATATCCGAAGGTGGGGCTTAGAAGGTGCTTAGGTCCTGAGGGTGAAGCCTTCATAAATGAGGCGAGTGCTTTTACAAAGGAGACCTCTACCCTCTTCCACCATGTTGGGGCAGAGCAATAAACCAAAGGTCTGCAACCTGGGGAGGATCTTTACCAGACACCAAACCTGTGGCTGCCATGGTTTTGGACATCCCACTGCCGAGAATGGTAAGAAATAAAGTTCTGTTGTTTACAAACCTTCCAGGCTATGGTATTCTGTTATTGCAGCCCAAACAAACTAAGACAGAGCAAGTGTCATGTATGACAGCTCTTATTATTATGTCATAGTATCAGTGATATAGTCATTAAGAGAATAAAGGTATTGTTTTGGACCAGGACATTCAGAAAAAACATCACCAAAGCAGTATAACTGAAGCAAGAATGGCACCACACAATACCTTCAGGGAAGAGGCAGGATCAAAAGTTACTAAAACAGGCCAGACTTGAGGCAATCAGGGGTGGCGTGGAGTGTGGGAAACTACAGAACACATCTAAAGCGTTCAATTTCAAATGTTTGGAAACAAATGATACAGTGTATGCGGTAAGTTCTGCCTCTCCAGGGTGGGCAAAAATATACAAACTATTGGATAAGAAACCATCCAGTCCTTTCAAAAGTCTTGCTCTTTGTAATCAGCCACTGTCACTCTTACTCCTCACTCCTCTAGTGATGTTCAGGAAAGATCGTGGGCCCGTAGAATCCCTCGTACCACTCTTGCTTGACACAAGCCCCCAACCTCCAAAGAGCAGAGCTGCTGTGTTCAGACTCTAAACAGTGCCCTTGTGCAACTCTCAGAAATTCCAGGCCTCTTCTCTCCCTTCACCTCCCACCTCTCACTCTATCTGAGGTGAACTGACTGCAGATTGCTTGCTCAGAGTACATTGTTGGAAAGTTTGTGTCATAAACATATCGATCCTGCCTGGCATTCCCAAACAGAATCTCGATGTTGAAGTACTCCTTTAATCAAAAGTAAATTATGTACAGGCCACGGAGGTCAGTTGAGCCAGGCTCACAAAAAAGGCAATCCATCATTTATTCGTAAATGTCAGTGAAATCTGGAAATCAATATGTGCGCAATGTGGATTATGTTTATTATTTTTCTGTAAATATCAATGCTGAGAAATATTTCAAGAGAGCACGTAGGTGCCATGGGAAATCAGAACCTACCCTAGGGTAGATGATGAGGTGGTGGAATCTTTCCAAGTGGATTTGATCTCCTTTTTTCTTTTTTTGGAATTCTTTTGCAACTGAGAGCTGGGCCATCCTTGGTCCTGCGGGAAATAAAGAAGAGAAACATAGTGATTAAGGTGTCTGAGAAAGTTTCAGAATATATGGAGCTTACCATAAGATAGAAATGGCTTATCCTGATACATCTTGAAGAGTGAGTTTGGACAAAGAAAATAAAAGTGATTCCCAAAGATCTGGTTCATCTACAGGATCCATAGATCTGCAGCCCTGTCCCTTTTTCTGGTCTTATCCAGACTAGTACACCATGTATGTGAAGCCAGAGTCATGGAAGTAAAAGAAGCAGCAAGCAGTTGTTGGAGAGAAAGACCTTATTTCTTACGGCCTATTTTTTTCCATTTATTTTAAAGATGATACAGAGTCTTAAAGGCTTTTGAGTCAGTGAAAGACATGATCAAAGTGGTGTTTAGGAAAGACAAACAATAAACATTTGATAACCAATATTGAAAACATAAGAGATTGAAAACAGAGAAGCTGATTCTGAGGTCCAGGTGGATGGATAGATGGCTTTTTAGAGTGGAAAGATCGCAAGCTTTGGAACCAGATGTTAGGGCTTGAAGTTGAATCTTTATTAATTACCACATGAAAATTACAATATGTATCTGAGCCTCAGTGTCCTGTTTTGTAAAATCAGAAAAATAAGAACAGCTATATCAGTCAGGATAGACTAGGCTATGCTGCAGTAACAAATAATCCCCTGAATATCTATAATTTATGAAAGGTTAATTTCCTACTCGTGCTTCATGTCCATCCTGGAACAAAGGGGCAAGGGGTTCCCTATGAATCATTTGCTGGCTCTTCTTCTCAAATTGAGCATGCTTTACTACTAGGGGTTCAGGAAAGTACAATCTTACACTGTATTCACAAGAAGATTGGAATATATTTGGCAAATATCACAGAGAGCTATCACCCCAAACTCATTGGACTTAGCGCCAGATTAAAAGTCACACATAAATACAAAGCATGGTGTTTGGCACATGACGGAAAATTCACAAACCATGGTTGTTTACATTGAGTCAGTCCTTTGATGTCAAAGTCTGAAGTCTGGATTTGATCTGAGAGACAGCATAGTACCTTCATGGCTGTGAAGAAGGGGTATGATTAGATCATGGGATTTTGAGACTAAGTCCAAGTATGTAGATGCTGAAGGCTTTCAGATCCTCCTGAAGGTGGCGCTACTGGCCCAGACACATGTTGGTGAGGCCAGGGAATCCCTACTGACATTTGGGTTCTTGCAGTCCTGCTGGATGTGAAGCAGAGACCTCTGGAAAAGGATGCCATGAGCATAAAGACGATTCTCATGAAAAGATCAATTTAAGCTGTGGCCAATCATACAGTTAGCATTCAGTGTTCTTCAGATAGTTCATACTGCTCTCTTCCCCTAGAGTTCCTGTCAGTCTTTTCTTCCCCATTGGGGGCCTTGCAATTGTGTCATCCTGGATTAGGTAATAGAAGACCCAAGATCTAGGTATATTACTTAAATTGTCTCTCTGACCTTGATAAAGTAGTCCCATTCCTTCTTTAGGCTTCAGTAGACCCATTTGGAAAATAGAAAGTTAAAACCCATCATCTCTATGGCCTCTTTCAACATCAGGTTTACAGTTTTTTGACAAGCATTGGCAATGAGTACATGATCACTCTCCTTTTGTGCGAGTTAACTGTGATAAGAGATGGTCTAGGACTATCTGATTTGGTTTGAGCATTTGGGTTTCAAAGAACCTATTTTCTCCATCCCATGAAGGATTAGAAAGAAACAAAAGAAAACAGTAGAATAAAATCAGAATGCAAAAAATTTATGGAAAACTTTAAATTTTCTTTTTTTATTTTTGAGAGCCAGAGAGAGAGACAGCGTGAGCAGGGGAGGGTCAGAGAGAGAGGGAGACACAGAATCTGAAGCAGGTTCCAGGCTCTGAGCTGTCACCACAGAGCCCGATGTGGGGCTCGAACACATGAACCATGAGATCATGACCTGAACCAAAGCCAGACACTTAACCGACTGAGCCACCCAGGCGCCTCTGGAATTTTTTTTTTTAATGTATTGGCAATAATTAAAAAGGGAGAAAATAGTTCATGCTTTTTTGTTTGTTTTCGGATTTGGGAAGATTCCTGCAAACCCTTTAGTAAGATTCCCTCAACCTTAGGTAGTAGAGCTGAGAAAATGATGTGTTTGCTTGAAATCTCTGGTGTCACCGTAGCACTCATGCTCCATAATAGAAGCAGGGACGTTGTCTTGTCCGTTACCATATCCTCAGCACAGAGGATGGGGGATGACATAACTTAGGTGTTCAACAGATCCCTATAGAACAAACATATGACTTGTCGAGAGAAAACTCATCATGTCCAAGTCCCCCCACTCATGGTCCTTTTTAATCCCCTTCTTGTGGGACCAGAGTTCTTTATGCATACCTCTAGGGTTCTCTGCTCCATCCTTTAACCAACACATACAAATCACTTAATCTGTGCTTAATCCTACTACATGTCCTTAATAAGATAAGTGCTAATCTGCTTTTCACCACCTAGTGTACAAACTTGCAAATTGGCTAGGGCTGAGACTTCCTTTCCAGAAAAATAGAAGTTTTGACCTCTTCTCTTTGTAAATTTGGAGAACCTCAGGGAGCAGTTTTTTCTGCCCTTTGCTCTTGATTAAAAAAACCCCCAACTATTGATGGCTCATAACAGAACAGTACATATTCTTGCCTCAGATCAATTATCAAAGGAAATGATAGTGTTTTCAGAGAGTGTGTAGCCCTATGTTTAGGCAGATTTAGAACAAGACAAGTGGAAATGAATCCCAGTGCGGTCCATGTGAGGGGTGAGCATTTGGCAAATTATTTACGTTTTCCTAGCTTTGGTTTGCTCCTCCATTGCGTAGATGAGAATAGTAACACCTCTCAAGACAATCATGGCAAGTGTTCATCCATTTACTTCTTAAACAAATATTTGTTGCGTGCTTTCTGTATCTCAGACACTTGAGGCTCTGGGATATGGCAATTAGTAAGCAGATGAAAATCTCTGTCCTTATTTTGCTTTGCTTCTAATGTTCAATAAATATTAGCTATTATTATTATTATTGTTATCAGTCTTAGGCTAAACACAAGTATTTCGGAATTGTTATCTAGATGAAATCTTTTTCTCCCCGACTGATATTGGTCAGTCAATTGTATTTACTGAGCAACCACAGAGCAGAGCAGGGAGCTGGTGTCTATATGGATGCTAGCCAAGACAGGATAGATTGAATTCGGATTTAAAAAGCACACCTAAATTAAACACACTACCTCTGCTTGCTTGTTCCTAATTACCTTTCAGTAATAATAAGAGCCTGAGTGGATGTTCATCGCTGTCCATTGTAATCTGTCCAGAAAAGCCACTGAACCATTCTAAGGGGTCTAGGAGGAGAAAAGCAGCGGCTGTATCTGAATTCTTTGGCAAGAGCAGAGTTTAGTAAATGGATGCATGCTTCTTAAATTGACAAGAGTCCTTGTCAAGTGCCCTGACAAGGAACAAGCCGATGAATGGCAATGTTACATATCTGATATGTAACCCACCCGCGTCACTGTGAGAGCTCAGAGAATTTTGGCCTCTGAAAGAGATATAAAAAAAAAAAATCCCCTTACTCAAATCCTTGATTTGACAGATCAGGAAATAGATGCAGAGAGGACAAGTGAATTTACCCAAGATTGTGTGGCTGGTGTGTAGACCAGACCCTCAGGATCTCGATCCCTACCCAGTGTTTCCATAGCCTCTGGAAGTCTCCTTTTGTCTCACTTTGAGTGAAAACCCCTTGAGCTCAATGGCCTTTGCACTAAATTGTTTGTTCTGGACTCAGCCTAGAGGCATGTGGTAAGGGAATCAGAGAAGGCACTTTCTGAGATGGGGTGTCTGCTGTGAGATTAGATGCATTCCCAGCTATGGAAAAAGAGAGAGGGCTTTGCAAGTACTTTACCTCAAACTGCTCTCTTTCCCAAGGAGCTTTTCCTCCCGGACCCCTCAGAGTGGTTCAACAGTTTTTTCTGGACAGACTACAGTGAACAGGGATGAAAATCTGCTCGTTTTATTACATATTCTTCTTATTCTTGAGAAGTAACTCATAATAAGTCAGAGAGTGTATTTAATTGATGCATATTTCTTAAATTCAAGAGTCTCTGGGACCCTTTCAAGGGGCTTTTGTCACCTTGGAGGGGACAGTGCTCCAAACTCCCTCCTCTAGTGTCCATCTCTGATGCTTTTTGCTTCTGAAAGGCTCCAGATTCACTCAGGGAAATTCACTTTTAAGAGGAGGTGCCACCTAGTGGCCTCTGGGAGGATCGGCAGTCTACTGCAAGAAAAGTCGCTCAGGATGGCGGCTGCAGCCATTACTCCCCACTCTGACTAAATGGCGAGAAGAATCATAGACTGTGTATATTGGGAGCAACCTCCAGAGGCTTTCTGTCAAGACATTTGCCTCCAGTAGGCACGAGTAATATGCCTTTTGCTTAAACAATTGTATAAAACACTCTTCCAAAATATTTGCGCATTTAATTTTCACATCAACCCTGTGATTTTTGATACAATCATCTCTGAAAGATGGGGAGATGATCAGTCACAATTTAGCTGTCTTCAACAAAAGCACTCAACTTTTTAGAGATTAATTAGGCTTCTAGCTGGAACCCAGGCTTTCGGCTCATAGCTTCCCACTCGAAATCACCTGTCCCCCAACCCCAGGGAAATATGGAAACCTGGAGACACAGAGACAAGCTCCTCACCAGTCTTATACCCCGTCCCTTGCACAAGGATTGGATCAGTGTTGGAAGGCAAGTTTACGTGAATATTTTTGAGTCAAGAGAAAGTTTCTTCCACCCCAACACATGGGCAAATCTGTCTTGGCTTACAGGAAGTGGGGGAATGGACTTGACAAGACCTGGCAGGGGTGGGGAGGGGGCCACTGTTGTCCATGTGGCAGTGAATGATGGGGTCATCCCGGAATACGGAAGGGGCTGCTGGTTGTGTCAGAAGAGTCCTTGTAAGAGGAAATTAAGCCGGATATAACCCCGCTATGAAATCACTGGGCATATCTCAGGTCCCCGTTTTAAATATTCAATAGTCTTCAGAGAGAAAATGAATTAATGAATAGGGTCATCTGACAGTAGAATGGGAAAAAAATGTATTTGAAAAGTAAAAAAAAAAAAGAAAAAGAAAAAAATATTCTACCCCATATACTTGCTGAGTGCTTCCCTCTCCACAGAGGGCCTGATTCCTCACACGAACGGGAGGGTGTCTCGTCTTACCGATTTTCCCCACTCGCTGTTACCCTAGGCCAGTCGGACTCTCATCACACCCCACTATGTCTCCTGGTACTTGGACATTCAAGGACAGTGGCGCTTAGCAGCTTGTGCAATCATAGGGCATTCTCTGGAAGAGAAGCAATCTTGTGTGGTTTGGTTGTTTTAGAAAGAAAGCATTGTTAATGGAGGTCTTGACTTGTGGGCTGAAATAGCAAGCTAGGGATGTGTTTGCTTTTTCTGGCTGTTACTTGCTAGAGAAAAAAATATATTTATGAAGGAAAAGGTCATCCCTACAATCTCTGTGTTCCTAGGGGATAGGGCCGGGCAGGAAGGTTTCCAGGATTCAAGCCAGCCGAGAATACAAACCTAGCAGCACCAGGGCCTGATTTGCGAGCGCTCTGCAGTGTATGTGCCGAGCTTCTCCATGTGAAGGTCGGGGAGGGACTTACTTTCCTTCAGCGAGGAGGCTGCCATTGTATAGGATGAGTCTTTACACGGCAATTAAGCTGGATAGAACCCTTGAAGAGACTGCCTTGTTTCTGTTATCCTCCCCTAGCAAAAACAAAGAAACCCAAGCGTGAAATAGGATGAGACTAGGGCTGTGGTGTTCTTGACTATTGGAGTTTTAAAGTAAACGGACTGTAATGTGAAGTCCATCGGCCGCCATACTGCCCTGTGCCCCGGCCAGCTTAGGGCGCCATCAACGCAGGCAGAGAACCTCTTCTGGAACCCAGTCACTACCCCTGGACCTTGGGTGAGAACCACATGGCATGGTTAGCTTCTTTCTTAGGGGGACGTTGAGTCAATTCCCTGCACTTCCTGATTCCCAGTCACCTCTTTTACTTCTCAGAATTCAGGAACTCTGGTATCACTTTCTGTTGTCCAGGCTGACAGATTGAAGTAGGAGATCTCAGGGGTTAATGAAAGACCAAAAAGGTTTCTTTATCTCTCTCTTTCTTTTTTTTGTACTGGTCTGAATGGAAACAACATGGCCATGGAAGTTAGTTCTCTAGTGCACGAGTGAAGGAACAGTTTGTTAAGTGGGGACCTCAATCAACTTAGTCTTAGTAGAGAAAGTTTAGTGACAAAGAAATGGAATCAGAACGTCCTTAGCAGCCCTGAGACACTCAGGTCTGGGAGACAATTTGAGTGGCCATCTAATTCATCCCGCTGCCCCAGAGCAGGATGGTCGTGTGGCCATTGGAAACCCCTGGGATGTTGCCAGTGACAACGGGCATCCACTGTTGACCTGTTCAGAGGGCAAGGCACTAAGACACTAGGGACTTGGGTTTGATGTCTTCCTTTCTCCAGTCAGTGCCTGAAAATACATGAAGATCAGGTACAACAGGCAGCAAGCAAGCTGCTCTCTGCAGGCCAGACCTCTTCCAGACCCCACTGGGTTCCCGCATGGCAGACACTGCAGGAGCTTGGGATCCCTCCTCAAGGAAGCCTGTTGCACAGAACATCCTCCACCTTCTAACAGAGCTGCCCCTGTCAGGACAGGAAGCTGGAGTGCACACATCTCTTCCACAGAGGAGAGAAAAATGCTATGAGAGCAGCTTGGATGGGAACAATATTTCAGGCATGGCTAGCTGTTAAAAATGAGCTAATTCAGAAGAGGCACATTTAAATAAATATAATGCAAAGACATAATGGTACAAGATAATAGTTTTGAATGGGGAATTCTAATGACTTCAAGTGCATTTCACAGGGCAATTAATACACATGGCAATGCTGCAACGTTCAGCAAAAGGGGAGGGGGAAATGGGGTCAGGAGCAGAAAGAGGGGAGATGACAGCACCCGATAAAAATAGGATTTGATTTTCTTTGCAGAAGGAGTAATGCTTACAAATATAATAAAAGAGAAAAATAAGTGTGTGTCAGTTTTTATAATTCAGCTTGTAAAATTCAGAATGATTAGTTTTTGAAGAGGGCAATTAGTCCTCTTTTGCATATTCATGGAGATTTAATGAAATAGGGTTGGGCTTTCTCCATTCTTTCCTGGTTACCCTTACATTCCCCCCACCACAAACTAAAAATATATCTGATTCCTATCAAACTGAGGGCCTCATCCCCTTCAATTCATAAAGGAGGTCCTCTCCGCTGATTGGTACATACAAATACCCAGGGTTATCTTTAACAAATGACACGTTTTTAGTGCCTCTGCCATGACTTAACAAATAAGGTGTGTGATTCTCCAGGGGCTGAGGAAGAGTCTTTGGATGATAGCAAAGAAAGAAGGAGACACAAGAGAAAAGCCTGAGCCCCTAAGACAGACAGAGGACATCTTATTTGTCTGTTTCTTCTTGTTCATTTTTGATCTGGCGTGTGTGCATAAGTATGCACACGGGGGTGTCTATGTGCACCTGAAGAGGAAATGAGAGAAGACAGAAAGACAGAAAAAAAAAAAAACAAAGAAGAAGAGAGAGAGAGAAAGAAAAGGAAGAAAGGGGGGAAGGGATTGAGGAAGCCAAGGAACAAGAAAAGAGTCTGAAGCGGTCAGAATTATTTCCTGTCCGGGTTGCTGGAGAACTGGTGGATCATTTTAAGGCAGCCAGAAGTATAGGGATATTTTTTTCCTCCTTTTTGTTTCTATTCTTTTCAAGTGTTGCCTAGAGCAAATGCAACTAGAAACTAATGAAAAAACTCCAAAAGCCACACCCAGCCAAAAACTGCCTCAGCAGGAAAGGGAGAAACCTTGGTGTCCTATCTGGTTTGCATATGTTTCCCCAGTGCACTGATTTCTGTTGTGCCGTGTGTGTGTGTGTGTGTGTGTGTGTGTGTGTGTGTGTGTGTGTATGTGTGAAAAACTCAGTGATTTTCCTAATGGCTTGGGCTAAGAATCATTTTGGTCAGCCTCAGGGGTGCCGGCTGGCACAGTTGGTTAAACTTGGTTACTCTTGACTTCGGCTCAAGTCACGATCTCACCGTTCATGGGATCAAGCCCCGTGTCTGGCTTTGCGCTGACAGTGCAGAGCCTGCTTGGGATTCTCTCTGCCCCTCCCTTGCTCACATTCTCCCTCTCTCTCTCTGTCAAAATAAATAAAATTTGAAAATATATATTAGAAAAAAAGAATCCTTTTGGCCAGTTCCATATCTCTAGCTTTGGCATTTTCATCATGCCCAGATTCTGGTAAGGGTTTAGTACTTCCTGACGTGGTTTGGACTGTTCTTCCTGTCTCCCTGCCTTTTCAAAAGCTTTGCTTTTTAAATGCATTCCTTCCCTCCTCGATCTTAAATAGGGACAGAATATAAGTGACCATTTGAGTTCCTCCCAAATAACAAAAATATTTACAGATGTGTGTCTCTGCACAAGATTTTTCCCATGAAGCCACAAAGGCTGGAGAGGTTAATGATTCAAGGTCACAGTGCTACTAAGTGGTAGAGGGAGAGTGTGAGTTTCCAAATTCCACAGACCTAACACACTTATGACTTACCAGATTCTAAGCCAACTTTAAAGAAGTTCCTAATCTTGTTGTAAGGAAAAAGTGCCTTTGATTTTCCCTGAAAGGGAAGGGAAATTAGAGAAAAGAAATGGACTGAAAGACAATACTTGCTTTCCATTCTTCATTTTACTTTGTTTGGAGTGATGTCCTCTAGCCTTACTCTTTTCTGCCCCCTTCGCTATCCCTTCTGTCTGGATTCTACCTGCCTTTAGAGTGTCCTTTCCAGGGTCTTCTTCAATGAAGAAGGACAGTCTCTTTCCAGAATAGTCTGTCTAGAGGATGAGTCTATAGTCCTGGAGTTCAATCTTAGGAAACCTAAATCACAATTTCTAGCAATTCCCCAATAATCATAATTTTTGAAAACAGACCTTTTGGTCTCCATTTGCCAGCCTCTAATATAAATTGGTGTAAAAATTGGGTGAGGAAAAATAAGTATTATCTATTGGACCTCCACAATTTTCAATGCTAGTTTTATTGAGTGCCTCCTCTGGCCCAGTCTTGGTACTAGACTTTTTTTGCCAACTTCATCCTGGGATATGTCATCTAGTGGGTATGGAAAAAACAAAGTGCTGGTGTGTCATTCAATTACCTGTGGATACTAAAAACACTCCAAGGGATAATCTAGGAGGCTGAACTTGGAATTTTCAAATCCCGGAACTAGAGTACAGGCAAGAGGATAGAGATAATTAAATTTTGTGTGCATATGTGTCTATGTAATTTTCTAGAAAAGGCCCACAGCTCTGATCCCCTAAAATAAGCCTACAGGTTGGAAAGTCATAGCACCTGATACTGGCTTTGAAATAAAAACTTTAAGATCAGCTCCTCTATTCTTACCCTATGTGACTATTACTGCTGCCCATATTTTCAGTGTCTCCAGATTCTGGCCTGATCATCACAACTAGAGACTGGCACAGGGAGAGTCAGCCCCCAGGCCTTGAAGCCCTGTACTGTCCCCTCCTCCCCGCACTTGTCTGCCCATTTTCTGTGACTGATGTGTTCTCTACTTGACCCAAACACATACCTGCCCTGGAACCAAGAGTCATTTCCCTCTCCTGTCTCCCTCTTCCCTCTTCGGAGATCCACGAAGCAGCCCCTGCAGAAAACTTGCATTCTCCAAAAAGATGGCCCCCACGCTGTCCTTGAGAGGAAAACTAGGCTTTATAGTGCATGGCAGTTTAATTCATAAATAAATATTACATGTGCTACCAGATGGTTCATTAGCCAGTTGTTACGGCAATCAGCATTTCAGCCAATTAAAAACCTTTCCCGAGACTTTAAAATATGTTGATTGTGGAAACATGAAGTGCCTGAAGACCATGAGAATATACTCGAATGCGAGAGGCATCTCTGCTTTGGGATAGGAGG
Organism: Suricata suricatta; assembly: GCF_006229205.1. Classification (NCBI taxonomy): domain Eukaryota; kingdom Metazoa; phylum Chordata; class Mammalia; order Carnivora; family Herpestidae; genus Suricata; species Suricata suricatta. The sequence goes on from NC_043702.1 coordinate 141,798,988, forward strand.
GAGCAGGTGGGGGCTGGGAGGAGGGAACGCAAGGGACACAGTAGGGCGGTACAGACACCAGAATGAAGACAAAAGATGTTGGAGGAGGAAGACACTTTTATTAATCTCTACCTTATATGTATAAGAACTCTTTTGATGTGATAAAAAACTAAACAGGCTATTCATCTCTCTTGCTCTCTCTCTCTCTTTTTTTTTTAGATTCCTTGAAGGCAGTTCTGTGTCTTATTGACTTTGACTTTTGTGTTTTCACTGCCTAGAACCCATACTAGGTGGGAATTTGTAGTAATAAAAATATGGAATCCCATACTAGGTGGGAATTTGTAGTAATAAAAATAGTTTATCATCATCATTATAAATTATACTGAACAGCAGACAAAATATTAAAGTCTTCTTGCCCAAAAATAGAATCCAGAGACAAATCGTGTTATTAGATTTAGATAAAAGCTGGTGTCAGAGGCTGCTGCTGTGGCCCCTGGGCAACCTGGCCGGAGCAGGAGCATCTCATTGGTTTCACATCTTCAGCTAGGACTGGGTGGTCAGGAATGAGGTTGTGGCTCAGAGTGGTGAAGGACACACCTTCTGCCATGTGCTGTCCTGTACGTTTCCATGACCCGTGTGTATGTAGGTGTTCTGTCCCCCCCCCAACCTGAATCTAATCCCCTCTAGGACTGGTATTTCATGACCCCACTCAAGGGGTCTGAGGGTGAGGCTAGCCTGGCTGGGCACTAGCTAAGTGGTAAGCATCAGAGATTAGATTTGGAACAGCAAAATCTAAGTGAACAAAATTCTATCCATGTTGCTAGGAGATGAAGAGGGTCAGAGGCAGGAGTCAAGATGAAGTCTACTGGGACAGGCTCAGATCTACTAGGAGGATGTGAAGGACCCCAGACAGCAGAGGAAGCCTGGTTACAGACAGAGCATCCTGAGTGTCTAGGAGCAGATGAGAGAGAAAGCAATCAGACAGAGACCAGAGCTAGGGCCTATATTCTACTCCTCTCTGTATCATCATTATCTTCTACACAGACTGTCACAGAGTAGGTTCTCAGCAAACATTGATTAAATGAACAGCCCCCCTCTTTTTTTAATTATCTCCATGTGTGCTAAACCATGTTATGCGTGGGTGACTGAGATATCAAAATTTTGAAATCTATTTTGGGTTTTTCATTCTCTCCCTAGAGAATCCTTTTCCAATTATAATACTCAGAATTGAGATTTCCCCTTTTTTTTTACTCTCTGATCAAAAGAATTTTCTAGAGAAGTGTACTCTCTCAATGCCAGGAGTCAAATGCTTTTCAGGGGCCCAGTCCAGGGGACAGTGGAGGGTCTAGGATTCCCACCTCATTGGCTGCCAAGTGGTCTGGCTCTGCTCCCAGAGATTCATGAGCCCCCATCGTCTCTCCCACCATGTCTGCACAGAGCTGTCTGGACCCCTCTCCACAGAAATCTGCTGCCTCTGAAATTGCACTGATATAGTGACGGGAAAGGAGGTGCAAAAAATAACTTTCCTAGACAATCAGAGCAGATTATTTTAATGAGGGCTTGGAAATGGGAAACAAACGGCTCCAAATTAGCCTCCCTCCCATTCGTCAGCTTGACTGGAGAAGGCCTAGTGCCTTCGTCTGAGTCAGCAGTGGGGGGGTTGTGATGCCTACCTCTGGTTTCAGGAAGCTTCTCTTAGGGAGCTCCCCCTCTGTCTCTGAGCTGCTTCATCCCACTCAGCCCAAAGGTCTCCACTCAAGTGGTGCCAGGGCTGCTGGGGCTCATCATTGCTAGTCTACATCTGCTTTCAATTTCCTCAGTGTAGAAGCGCAGGTCACCAAAGGACAGGGGGGCCCTAGAGCCCACTGGGGACTCAGGGAGAGGACAGTGTCAGAACCAGGCTTCTCATTTTCCCAGACTCTGTCCCTAAGTCAGCGATCTCTGGTGGGCCACTCTGCAACACGAGGCGGTTTCTGTTTCCTTTCCAGGCACCTATCTTTGTCCTTTGCACTGTCCAGTTCTGTCACCTGGCAGCCCTGGGCATTGTCACTGGAGGTCATCAGCAGAGCTGGGGCAGACAATTGCTCCAGGATTCACAAAGTAGTATTCCAAACACCAATAACAGTTCTCCTGCGTGCAGCTGGGTGAGAGAGGCTGAGCTCCTCTGAAACTTGGCCTTGGGTCACAGCGGTGAAGGGAAGGGACTACAATAGATTATTACATTAAGCAAAACGAAATTGTTTCCTGCTGGAAGGAAGGAAAGTCATTAACTCAGAGGGTCCACTTATCAGGGAAAATGATATCATGTCTGCAGTGTGTTTTGGATTGCAATTTAAGAGGAAGAATTGGAAGAGAATTTGATGTGGGGTGAAAGGTGTGGGATTGACAGTTTGAGGAATTGGAATATGTTGTTTCTTTACCCCACTCTTAGTTTCTGCCCATCTCTTGGTCTCCAGGTCTCATCTCATCTATTCTGACATTCTCCCCTTCCTCTTCAAAGGAGGCAATGTGGGAAGAAACTGAGTTGAATTCAATTCTTTTCTGTTTCTGAAACCTTGGAGGTTCTCTATTTTCAAATCCATACCCAGATTCAAGTTGGACTTTTAGCTTATGGGATTATTCCAGAGCTTTCTTCCTAATTTTGCTACTTCGGGGGCCACCGTACAAGAACAGTTGCAATATTACAGAGGTAGGGGTAGCCCAAGATAGAAGGAAGTTGTCTCATAATGGAAATCAGTAACTTGGGGTTAATCATTCAATCAGAAATGTTCTGCTGAGGACTTACTGTGTGCAGAATACTGTTTCCACATCACAGAAGACATAAAGGTGAACATGACCTCAATGTCCCTCAAGATGTTCATCATCTAGATGGGCAGATAGAGCACACATTACAGAGTAGTCTAGAAACATCTGGCAATTGATGGTCACGGTCACCAAAGAAACTCTTATTTTTCCATTACTGAATTTATATTCTGACTTAGAAAGGGCCCTGGTTTGTGCTGACATCAAAATAAACAGAGAAATCTGGTTTCTGTCGTCTAGGCTCTTCCATTTTCTCAGTTACGCTTGCTTCTTGCCAACTCCATTGTTCTCCCTAAGGCTCTGTCTCAGTCTTCCCCTGGACCTTCTTGCTGGCCCATTCTTTTCTTCAAAACACTCAGGATTGTTCTGATGTCCTTGTAACCTGCTGTTTCCTCTCAGAGAAACTCTTTATAACTCAACCGATCATTTAATTTATACACTCACCAAAGTATCCATTTGTTAAAAATCCAGAGTCTCTTTCTATCCTTTGCAGGCTCTGTTCTAGGCACTGGGTACACAGTGGTCAACCACATCATCTCTGCCATCCCAGAGTTCACATTTGCCTATAGAGACAGGCCATCAACAAATAAGTACATTCATAATTACAAATTGTACAAATTTCTTGGAAACATTTAAAAAAGGCCACCATGAGAGAGAATAACAAGGAAGATTCATTTAAGTTTGGATTTAGTCTGGGGACAGGACATCAGCTCTAGAACCTAAAGGAAGAGCAGGATTATCCAGGCATACTTAAGGAGAACATGTTTCAGGCAGAACACCAGATATGGGAAGACTGAGGTGGAAATGAGGTTGGGGTGTCTGAGGAACTGGAAAAAAGGTGATGTGTCAGAGACACTTATTGTACAGACACAGAGATGAAGGCAGGGAATGCAGGTGGGGTTTAAGGGGACAGCAGAATACACAGTTTTGTGAAAAGGAAACATATGAGAGGATTTTAACCTGGGAGGTGACATGTTCTAATTTACCTTTTAATGTTCACTCTGCTGGGGGTGAGGGCAAAGGGATGGATTTGAAGGTGGAAAAAATGGAAGAGAAAGAAAACTACTGTCACACTTTCCAGGAATAAAGGGGGCCTAGACCAGGATGGGCAACCCGGAAAGAATCTTGGTGTATCTCCTGAGAAACTAGACACAGATACAATGCACCCTCCATTTGTTTTGTATATGAAGGTTGGAACACAGCTGCTCATTCATTTGTATCTTGTCTACTGCTACTTTCTGTCTTCAGTAGGAGCCATGAGTAGTTCCAGCAGAGACCATGTGGCCCACAAATCCTAAATTGTTTACTTCCTCTTTCTTCATAGACTCTGCTGAGTCTTGTTCTAGACAATTGACTCAAAGTGTATACAATGTACACTGGAAGTCAGTCAACCTACCTGCTTAATTTATTTTTTAGTTTTTTTAAATATATCTTTGATATATACTGGAAATCTCTTCCTTTCACCAGCTTGGGGCCAAAGAAGGAAGAATTAAAAGGAATGTCCCATGAACTAAGGAAACACTGAATGAGTAGAAAGGAAATGCCAGATGCCACAGCTATACTAAATCTCTCCTGGTGTTCAAAGGAGCCACTGACTATGGAAAGAAGCCATGCCCATTGGTATTTTTCCATCAAAAAGACATAGAGTAATCTGCATACCTTCCAATATCCTTGTAGTTATAAAAACTTGTTCCCTGTACACTGAACCAGCAACCAACCAAATTATTTCTTTGCTCGACAAACATCACTCACAGCCTTATTATGGCTGGAAGGCTTTTTGATAAAATTGCCTATAAAGATTACAAAATAAACCTGTGGAGCAACCTTCTCATGACTTCCTTCTGTTTTCCCACAAATGTCTCTCCCCTTCCTACAGAGAAGGTTTGTACTTCTAACCAGGTGCCTCTTCAGAGCTCTCAGAGAGAAGAGCTGAATGCAGCAATCTCTGCCTATCCTCAATGCAGATGAACTTCAAGGAGCTGCCTTTCACAAATGACTTGACATTGAAGTGCACATGATTTTGGCTTCTGCCTCAGAATACATCTCTCTAGTCAAGGCACTCGATATTTTCCATTCAAGCTGGAAGTCAGAAATAATAGTAAACCTACTACTTTACTTTTTCTTCCAGACTATATCCTCAGTATTAAAAGCAGAGGAAATGTATCTATCTTTTAGGCAAATAGCTATTATGTTCCCACTCAAGGTGAGAGTCCATTTTTTTGTCCAGGAGAAGATTACTTTAAACTGATTTAGACGGAGATGGATGCAAGAAGAGAGACAGAATTCCTTAGCTATGAGAGAGATTAACAAATCAAATGAATAGACACAAACAGTGTGATTCTGTCCAAATTTAGGCAGGGAGCTCATGCAAGAGAGGGTGGTGAACTAGGGGACTGGCCTTGATTCCAAAACACTGGGTTCATGGAAGTGTGGGCTTAATATCTATGGAATACGTATCTGTCAAGTGATGTTGTTAAAATGTAGATTCTGTTTCAGTAGGTCTGGGCTGGGGCCTGGGATTCCATCGCTGCCAAGCAATGTCAATGCCATGAGTCCATGGACCACACATTGCGTACCAAGGGCATAAGGATTTAACTCTAGGGTCTACATGCATGGGGGTTCAAGCTTTTGAAGATAACATAGGTTATCTATGTCCATTTGGGGTCTAAATCATTCACTAGTGCTCATAAGGGATGATGATGTGTGATTTCAGAAAACGTGTGGACTCCAGGAAACTAAGGAAACAGAACCAAGCAAAAAGTGGATTCCTTAGTGTACATGCTGGGATTATCTGCCAAAAACTTAACAAGGGATCTTGGCTTCCAATAACCAGGCAAAAGACTGGTTTGCAAGATTGGCCACACCCATAGAGGCTACATGGGGAAGTGGGAGCACCTGAGGGCTAACCCCAGTACACTGTGGGGACTGAGTCTGGACTGGACTGTCCGGGAAACTGGACAGGAAATCTGGCTTCATCAGGCTGAGACTCTTTCATTACCTCTAAAAACTTGTCTCATGGGTTTGTTGGGAGCATTAAATAAGAAAATCTCCGTGTTTTAGAATCTAAAAATAGACCTGGAGATAATGATTTGTGTGTGACTTATTGCACTGTGGTCCAAGAAAAACCACTAGGGAAGCAGGAAAGTGGGACCTAGAAAGGAAAGGGAGCCAAGTAACTTTGAAAGTAAGCACAAGTCCACATGAACAACTATAACTTAGTCTTACAAGGGAGCACTATGGTAGTCATTGCAAACCAAAAGTCCTCCAGAACCAAAAGTGGGTAGCAGGGTTATGGATATCCTCAAACCCATCAGTCATCAAGGGCTGCTCCCTAGGATATATAAATTCCCAAATATTTCTGGTCCTCTGTACATACAAGGAAAGAAGGTTCTGGAGCCTGAGGGCAGCTCTTTGACAAAGATTCAGGGCCTGGTTTTTGGAAGCAGAAGCACACCTGAAATTGCACAAAGTTGGTAAATAGTAAAGGACCCAAGGGGATAGAGAGAGAATTTGCACTTTCTGCTAAATCATGCAAAGACCTTATCATGGTTTCTGGCAATCCTAAATCATCAGTAAATCTCCCTGTATCATATGCAGTGTATAAATAAGTATTATGTGAGAAGACGAAGACAAAGAAGCACAGAGGCGCTAGGCATCCATCTCATGGCCAACTAGAGAGTGGGACCAAGGCAGACTTTGCAAATGCAACATGTCACTAGAAAACCTGGAATATAGTTAGTGAGTGATCAGACCAGAAATCCTCAAGCCCCACCTATTTTTGTTAGCAGAAAAGCAACCTCATAAATTTTTTATTCCCTTTTATTCCAGGTATTCACAAATTCTGACTCAGCACTGAAAGCGCTTCTAGATGTAGGTGGTCTTACTTGATTGCCTGTGGCTTAAAGAGTGGATACTCTGTCTGGACTCGATTTTCTCATCCTTCCAGTGACAGGTCCTCTAGGTATACAATGATGCGATTGGACATACCATTAAATAGAAGAGGAATACTTTATAAATATTAATCCACATTCTTCCTGCTTTTACATCTCCCAAGTTAAACCTTATAAACCAAGTAAAACCTTGGTTTGTGAGTATAATTCGTTCTGGAAATATGCTTGTAATCCAAAGATATATAATCTCAAAGCAAATTTCCCCATAAGAAATAATGGAAACTCAGATGCTTCATTCCACAACCAAAATACTCATATAAAAATGATTACAGTATTGTACTATAATATAAACTAATAAAGAAAATATAAAATATAAAGAAAATAAATAAATTAACCTGAACTTACCTTTGAAAATCTTTGTGGCTGGTGTGAGGGAGACAAGAGAGAGGAGGGTTATTGTGTAGGATGACTATCACTAATGGATGTTGACTACCGTAGAGTATTAATAAACTCTTGTCATATACTTCATTTAATATAACTTCATTTAATGCAGGCAGCCTGACCTAGAATGAAGCAAAGCATTCCTAAGCTTACTCTTCCCTGGAGAAGCAAAGGACTGTCCATAGATGCTCTGAAGTGACAAAAAATACACTAGTGCCAGTTGTGGGCACCTTCCAACGTTCTGAAAAATCACTGATCTCTGTCAAACGCCATGGCCTTAGGTCGAGCATCTGGGCATGGGAGATGATTACCCACAATCCTGTAGTAAGAGAGAGAGGGAGAGAGAGAGCGCGCCACTGACTCAGTTGTGATCATGTTACATTCTGTGTCACATGCTACTCATATTGCAAGACATTGCTCTTTTATCAAGTTTAAATTTATTAGAAATGTTTGCTCATCTTGAAGCACACTCACCAAACAAGTTACTCACAATCCAAGGTTTTACTGTATTTTCCTTTCTACCCACTGTGTCATAGATAGTGTAAGTTGGTTTCCTGCATCTCTCCTTTGCAGATCTATAAGGTTCTCACCCACATTGGCATCCTGTGGCTGCCCAGGTCATATATTCCTCTTGACTGTGGCTAGTGTGTGTGTGTGTGTGTGTGTGTGTGTGTGTGTGTGTGTGTGTCTTTATCTTTTTCTCATTTTCTGTGCATTAATAAAAAAAACCCTGAGGTATCGTTTTACTCTGATTTTGGAGATTATAGCTTTAGGATGTATGAGTTAAGGGGTGAAATGGGAATCAGAAAAAAAATGTACTCAGTCAGGATTCTGAGGCTACTAATTACTTACCAAGATATGGATAAGACCATTTTTGCAAGCAATGAATTGGCTCATTTAAAATTCCTTTGTTTTGGTTTTAGAAGAGAAAGGAAGAAAAGAAAAAGTCAAAGGATGAGAGAACAAAAGAAGCTCCCCACAGAAAGACAGAATCTTTTTCCAGCACATTTGAGAATCTAAACGGTGCCAAGCGCCCAGCAGATAGAAGGACTCTGCTCACTGCATAGTAAATAAAATGGAAAGGAGGAGGAAGTATAAGTCAAACAATAGTTTCTGAAGGAGGGGCAAGGTGTCAGAGCATTCAAACCCAACTTTCCTGCCTTACCTGGTAACGTAGCTGGGCACAAAAGGTTATCAAGCAGAAATGGGGTATAATGGCCTTGAGTCAGACCTAGAACAGACCCCTTCTCAACACAGAGGGTTGCATTGTGAAGATAGACCCGGCAGCAGCCAGGTGGGTGGCTGGTAAGGGCCAGAGGGCATAACAGGCAGAAGGTAGGAGTCCAGACTATCAGATGGTGACAGTGAAAAGGCAAGGTTTTGACTGCCTATTATAGGACATAATGGTGGAGTGTTCAGGGAAGCATTATTATGAGCTCCAGGCAGGTAGTTTCTTGTCAGCAGGGAAGACAGATGGTGAGGGGTGAGAGCTGGAAGGCCTCGGTCACATTGCCAGAGCTAGTAGGCGGGTTGCAGTCACAAGCTGGTTTGGGAACCATCATTCCCATCCTGGTGGCTACAGAGTGGAAGGGGAATTGAAAAGAAGAGGGGCAGTTGCTGAGTAAATCCCTATTTGAGTTGCCATCAGAAAGTGCCATGCACTGGGCAACTTAAAACTATGGAGATTTATTAACTCACCATTTGGAAGGATGGAAGCCTGAAATGTAGGTACCAGCAAGATTGGTTCTCTCTGGACTCTCTGAGGGAAAGTCTGTTCCATGACTCTCTCCTAGCTTCTGGTGGTTGCTGGTAATTCTTGGTGCTGCTTGGTTTGTAGCTATATTACTCTAGTCTCTGCCTCCACCATCACATGGCGTTCTCCCTGTGTGTATCTGTGTCTCTGTTTTCTCTTCTTTTATAAGCACAAATTGTTGGATGAGGGGTCCACCTTAATCCAACATGACTTCATTTTATTTATAATGACCTTATTTCCAAATAAGTTTCAAGGTTCTGGGGAGGCACGAATTATGGAATAAGGGATTTGGGGGTCAAGAAGAGACATCATTCAACCCAATATAGTTACCACAAGAGATTGAGGCTCTATTGAACAATACAGAAACATGTTACTAAAGCAAGGGCATGAGCATGTGCTCTGGTCTTGGGATCAAGGCTGAGGTCAAGTTATAACCATAAGACATAGCAAAAGTATTGTTCCTGAGCAGATGATGGAAGCCATGGAATGGTGAGTCCAGTTTCATGTTTTAAGAAGTAACCTGAATGGTCGGTTAATGTTTTTAGACTGAGCCAGGGTTGACCTCTCACTGAAGGATCCTATTTATATCAGCATACCAAGATTCTGGTTCAACACAGGAAAGGTATCAGCTTGTCTCCTTATCCCCCATCCTTTCCTCATAGGGAGCACTTACTATACTGAGCCATATCTATGAATCTGAGAATGCTAGATTGCAGCAGAATTAGAGGGCTGCCCCTCTCATATAATCCAACCTCTTATATGTGAAGAAACTGGGGTTGGACATCTGGGTACTATTGAAAATCCTGGGATGGTCTACTTTCACAACAGCCTGGGTTGGCTTTTCTTAGATTATTCTGTAAATGATAAAATGGGCACCTCTGAGACTCTGAGAAAGTTCATACCTTGGAGAGAAACAAATAAAGACTCTCAGAGTCTGTAAAGGAAAAAAAAAAAGTAAGACTTTCCTGCTGAACAGCTCTGACAAGGTTAATGGTGTCAACACCACCAAATAGAGTTGAGAACAAGCAGGAGGAAGGATTGATTTATTAGCCTAGGGGTAGACACTTTGAGATGAGAAGTTTCATGGAGCTTCTGGGGAGAAAGCAGAGAAAACCATTATGAGCAGAAAACTCTAAGAGATGGAATTTCTCTATCTCTCTGAGAACTGAGTGGCCTGACAAATGCAGAAATTCCATCAGTTAAGTCCATTTGCCAAGCTTGAGCCACTAAAGCCAAGGGTCAGGACCCTCAAGAGTTTCTGAGAGGCAAGCCACCTCTCAGACAAGGGCAAACAGATCATCTGCATGGAGAAGAGTGCCTGGGGGCTTCATCCAGCAGTGTTCTCTCTTGGCTACGTGTAGACTTTCCGGTGAACCCATACCCACCCTGAGCACCTACTACTGAGCAACATCACAATGAAGCGATTCTTCCCACTTCATCTTCTTCCTCTTGCGAGCTTGGTAGACAGATAATATTAGTAGAAAAGAGTGAGAACAGAAAGAGCAAGGAGCAAGAAAGAACAAGGATTTACTTTTAAGACACTATGCGTAACGTGCGGCTGGATGATATTAAATATAAGAAAAATGACTTCAGTGCACTGTTAATTGACTCCCTTCTGTTTGGACCTCTCCTTTCCTCAGCAGCTTCAATCTGCCTTTTTTTCCAGAAAGTTTTCAGCCTCAGGGGAATAGTCACAGGGGAATAAGAGGGCTCATAACAGTTTATAAAACATATGTATCTGAGTCCCTTGCTTTCAACAGTCTCATGATGTGAGAATTACTGCTAACCCATTTCACAGAGTGAAAAACAAGACAAGCCACAGACAGAACTAAGCTGAAGCAGGTCTAGCATCTGGGACTCCTGGTTCTAAATTCAGTGTGATCTCCATACATCACATGTCACCACCTGGGAAGAGAAAAGCCATGAAGGCAGTGAACCAGTGGGGATTACTAAAGGCAGAGCTCAGATACTGCCCCGAAGTAGAGACTGATAACAAAGTTGTTGGGACCAGGAGGGCTGGAAAGACTGTTCCAGAAAGCATGAGGGCAGCTGAGGTCTGGAGTAGCTTTGCTACCTCCATCACTTAATTAGCAGAGCGCTGCATTCCATTTGCTATGGCCTCCAAGACACGTGCGATTGTGTAGCTTTCTTGGCTTTTCATTCCTTGAAAGGCTCTTTCATAGGAGCTCCTCCAGCCCCTCGGGGAGCTGAGTAGGGAGGGAAGAAAGAGGTGTAGCCAGGATTCTCTGAACACAGCTCTGTATTGTCTTCCCCGGTGATCTCCTCGTTTCTATTGCTTTCTCCCCTGGTGAGCCTCCTGGGTAGCTAGCTGAATGGAACATATGAAATGTCTCTGAATCCCATTCTTACTTAGGAAAGTATGGGAGCCACAGCTCAGGCACCTCACTCATTTAAAATGTCTCTTGCTATTTTTTTTATTTAAGTGAAAGAAGCAAAGAAAAGGAAAAGATAGAACAAATTCAGTGGGTGGACAAACAAAGAGAACCCCTGGGTCTAAAGAAAGATGTCGCTAATCCATTCAAGACTAACTAACTCCCAGACACTGACAAAGTGCAGAGCAATGCAGGCGGGTCACCTACAGTCATGGAAGAGCACTGGGGAGCCAAAGCTGTAAAACACCTGCTCTCAATTTCAGACAAGTGCCAGTTTATTCTCAAAGGTATTGAGAACTGGCTTCAGTTGCCTCCCAAGCTTCAGTAAAAAGAGCATGAAATGGCTGTCAGAGATGAAAGCCCATACAAATGGGCTAAACTGGAAAGGCAGGAAGTGTACCTTCTTAGCTTTTACTCCTTAACATTGAACACAAACTACTTCAGCGGCCCAGCCATTGGGCAGGATGACATGTGGGTGAATTTGATCCAAGCTGCCCAAGGATTGACCAACTTTCTAAAAACAATTGGGAAGAAAGATTAGCCTCAGTGCCACCCTCTGCGAGCCCAGGTGGAGCCACAGATGACAATGAACCTGCCCTTGGTTGGGAATCTCCCTCACCTGAGACTGGTCCTTACTGCTTCTCTCTCTGACACATCTGTGTCTGTCCTTCCCTTCTCACCTGCTCCTGCTGCAGGGGGAATGCAAGAGCACTCACTAGGACTTTGATCCCTGAGTTCAAATACAATTTAAGATTCATCTCAACGGAGGCACCTGGGTGGTTCAGTCGGTTAAGCATCCAACTTCAGCTCAAGTCATGATCTCGTGGTCTGTGGGTTTGAGGCCCTTGTTGGGTTTCCTGCTATCAACACAGAGCCCATTTCAGGTCCTCTGTCTCCCTCTCTCTGCCCCTCCGCCACTCACATACATGCTTTCTCTCTCTTCCTCTCTCAAAAATAAATAAACATTAAAAGTAATCATTTCAATAATTCCAGACACCTGGGTCATCTTCTGAAGTGTATGAGGACACAGGAGAGAAGGGACAAGAGGGAGGAAGAGAATTGAAACTTAGCGTAGGAACCACCCACTCATTTTATTTGTTTATTTAATTTCAACTGCCACAAGGGAGAAAATAAATATATTTCACTCCTTCAATTTTATCTTTTCCTTCCAGCCAGTATATGTTCTCTCCCTCTCTTCACACCTCAGTCCCCCACACTCTTAAAAGTGATACTTGCGGGACACCTGGGTGGCTCAGTCGGTTAAGCGTCTGGCTTTGGCTCAGGTCATGATCTCACAGTTCGTGGGTTTGAGCCCCACATTGGGCTCTGTGCTGACAGCTGGCTCAGAGCCTGGAGCCTGTCTTCAGATCCTGTGACTCCTTCTCTCTCTGACCTTCCCCTGCTCACGCTGTCTCTCTCTCTCAAAAATAAATTTAAAAAAACATTAAAAAAAGAGTGACACTTGCATAGCATCTGCTTATGGTGGAGTCTGTTTTGGTACAAAAGGTCATATCCAAAGTGAATAAGCAACAGCTCAGCAAAGGTTCAAAGTGAAGGGCTTTGGAGGAACTGATGGCTTGATTTTTTAGGAATCTGAGAATATCAGTGTCTCTCATTGTATCTTTGACTCTGGGGAAAAGAGAGGAGAGTGTAGAAGTAGCCCCATTTCAATGGGTCATTGATAATAACCAGTCTGTTTAAAGGTTCATGAATAAGAGATTGTGTATAATCTCTGAGCTATAAATTATGCACAGACCATGGGTAGGAAAGAGATAGGCAACTTCTCACTTGGCTCACCTCTGCCAATTTCAGCTTCCTCCAGCTTCCCTAGGTGGCAGCAAGTGTCATATCTCCTTCAATCTAGGAGAATGGGGTTGGTCCAGGAGAAGAACATGGCTAACATCAAACATCCTTGACTTTGGTGAACTCATATCATTCTTAAAATTTTTTTCCCTTGATACTAATTTCAAATCGCCTAAACTCATTTCCACTTCAAAACTCCTGACAGAGACTTCAAATTGCAAATCCCAGTTGTTAACCAAGGAGAAAAAGATATATGAAAAATGGGAAAAACAGCCAGTTAAGAAAAGGTGGGTAGAGAAAGAAAGAGAAACAGAAATATCTTATATGATGACCAGGAAATAACCTTGCTAAACATCTGGATTTGGAATAAAATTCAGCTGCTACCTCAAAAGTGATGTTAGTTACTAAATCCTTTGAATAAACACAAACAGCTGTATCTCAATGAGTCATCTCTTCCACACAATGGTGTAATCTGGCCCCTGTGCCCATTTTAGCAATGATAATAAGCTGAGCATGTCAGCAACAGCTGGAAGTTACACAATTCTATATCTACCCATCTTGCACGAGCCTGCTGAGTCCAGGAACGGGCCCTGGGTTGGGCTAGTCATCAGCACTAGCACCATACACATGACTTATTCATATACTCAGGATCCTCAGGGAATCAGGGCTTTAGATTATCATGCATGGAGTCTAGCCTGTTAGAGGTTCCAGCACAGAACTCTTTCCTCTACTGCTTTTCTCTGTATCCAGTGTCAGAGTGGGGACAGAAATGATACCTGTTAATTTATTACAAGGCCTTCTAATATTCTGGCACTAAAACTAATCTCAAGAATCATGTTATCCTCTCTTGCCTCAAGGAAGTGCTGCCCCTACATGATCAAAAACAAGAGCTGTCCACATATTCTTTTAAATAAGATAAAGGAATGAGGATACTCAAGGCTGAACTTCTCAAAATTCATATATGAAACCATAATCTCAAATGTGATGGTTTTTGGCTGGGAAGATTTGGGAAGGTGACTAGATCAATGAGGGTGGAGGCCTGAACAGGATTAATGACTCTATTAAAAAGTCCCCAGGGGGGTGCCTGGCTGACTCAGTCTATTAAGTGTCTGACTTCAGCTCAGGTGATGATCTCACAATTTGTGGGTTCGAGCCCCACATTGGGCTCTGTGCTGACAGCTCAGAGCCTGGAGCCTGCTTCAGATTCTGCGTCTCCCTCTCTCTCTGCCCTTCTGCTCACCTTCTATCTCTGTCTCTCAAAATAATAATAATAAAGACATAAAAAATTAAAAAAACAAACTCCCCAGAGAGTTCTTTCACCCCTTCTGTCATGTGGGGACACAGCAAGAAGGAGCCATCTATGAACCAAGAAGCAGGCTCTCACCAAACACTGAAAATGCTGGGGCCATGATCTTGGACTCCCCAGCCCCCAGAACCATGAAAGATAAATTTCAGACACTTGCAAGCCACCCTGTCTATGACATTTTTGTTATAGCAGCCAGAACAAACTAACACAGAGGAGATTAATATTTTTGAGGATTCAGTATGTGCCATATGCTATATAAAATATTCACCCATCTGGTGAAACAAGAATGGGTGAAGAAGGGTAAACTGGATTTCTGGGAGCCAAATGGCTTGCCAGGTTTCCACAGCTGAAAAATCTCAGTGTTTGGAACCAGACTGGTCGTGTGTCAAAGACCATATGCTTTCCTAAATGTTGCGGCCTCTACTGTAAGAGATGTTTCAACTTTGCATGGAAACCTCTACCAATATGTGTATCACCATCTAAAACTGGAAAGTGCTTTCTTGTATCTTGCCCTAATCCTTCTTGTTATAGGCTATGTACCTCCCGCTTTTCTCTCTCCTCTGATTTATCTCCCAAAATTAAGTCATTTTCTTGAAATGTTAAGCCACTTTCCAGCCTTGCGGGGGAAGTGCCATCTAATTCCTTTGGGGCTACTGTTTCTATCTTCTCAACATTACAAGCACTGCATAGGGCTGTATTAGGGTTAGGATACAGATGTGCCAGGGCAAGATTGAAAGGAGAAAGAATTCTTCCTCATTGCTTTAAGTAGAAGGCTCCCTGGCTGAAAATACCTTTTCATAAATTCAGGTACAGTAAATTATATTATCCACATCCCACACTGTAATCCACCCCTGTCTCCCAGAGGGTCCCCATTACATATTGAATATTTTGGGGGTTTGCTTTAAAGCCTTTCATTATCAAACAGTATTAGGGGAGCCAGTGTGTAATGAGGAAATTGGCAGGCATCCCAGAGTGATCTGAGGGTCTGGGATTCAGAATGTTAAGCCACCATTCAAAATGTAAGTAATTAAAATTAATTAAAAATCATTAGATAAACTTTCGTTTTTGCAATTTCAAGGTACAACCCAACTCACCAGAGCTCATAAAGGATGTGCACGTTGTCGTGTCTACGTGAAGTATTTCCATGACCCGAGCATGGACTGAGGGACTGAGCTGGAGGGAGCTGCATCAAGGAAGCATGGTAAGTCAAAACCTTTGTCTAAAAAGATAAATAGATAAATGAGCGCATATCCATACCCACAGATCCCTGACTGACAAGGCACTGCTTGATCTACTCGCTCTGAGGTCATCAACCAACAGTATTTATTGTTACTCTCCTTTGCTCAGCATTCCCATGGGCTCTGCTATTTCAGCAGCATAGAGAGCATCAGATCTCCCCTCAGGTTACTTATGATCCCATTTGGATGGGTTGGGAGATGACAAGAAGCCAAGAATAACACAAATGAAAGAATGTAGAAGAATGTATCGTTCGATCATCCCTTCATTCAGCACACATTTTGGAGCTGTTTCTGCCATAATGACAAGTGCTTATTAGGATTTGTGTGGATACAGAGTTCTTGCCTTCAATGTCTGCAACCTGCTATGTAACATCAGGACTATTTGGGAAGTAATTCTGTTATACTCATGGATTTAAGCAAGAGCATGATGTGTATCTGGGATAGGTGGAGGACAGTAAAGATGTGTCTTAGAGATCAGTAGAAAAGACCACTCTTGCCACCCAATGATGGGTGAGATGAAGTAAGGATCAAATTAAGGAAGAGCTTCATAACTAGGAAATGCTTCTCTGCAATCAAATCTTGGACAATTGAGAAATTGTTCCCAATGGAACTGGGAAATGCCATTCTCTATATGGAAATAGGCAAGAACTTCATAGGCCAGAAGTGACCTAAAAAGGGCATGTCCTCTATTTGAAACCCACAAACAAATGAGAACATTAATTTTATCATTTCTACACTACCTTCATGTTAAAGTGTCATCACATTTGTTATACTGAGAATAGACGGTCCAGAGGAGCATGGTCTTTATACAGATTGGAGAATCTGAAGGATTGGGAAGTTAAACTAGAGTCCATGTTGAAGAAGCCACGGAAATGTATTCTGAGGAAGAGAATAAGGAATTGGGAAGTGGAAATAATGGCTATTTCAAAGACTTGAACACTTTGAGACTTTGTCTTAGGTGGACAAAATAATTCTTACATATATTTTTTTCTTTTGGATAAAATCCCTTGGCAAACAAAAATCTCACACTGAAATATAAAGGAAAAAGGCAGGAAAAAGAGAATGAATTGAATGCTCAAATTGAAACAAGAATGTTCCAGAGACAGCTAGCTCTCTCTTCTCATCACAGACAGAGGTGAGGGGCTCCCCAGAAACCCTAGAACCAAATGGAATAGTCTTTGAAAAACATGCACTGGAAGCTAAAAGTTGGATTAATCAAAGGGTGGCTGACATTAGGGGTTGGAGTTTGACTCAGCATAAGGAAGAGTTTTCTAACAAGTAAAGCATACCTACAAGGAAATGGGATACTCTAATGTAGTGACCTCTGTGTCTTTGAAATGATCAGACAGTGGCTAGAAGGCCACTGTCAAGAAAGCAATAAAAGTATTTTCTACTCTGAGGAGGAAAAAAGATGACATTACCTCAAATTCCTTTTCAACTCTCAGGTTCTATGGGTCTTTGGCATGTTCCAAGTTATATTTTGAGGTAGCAGGAGGCCCAAGAATTGAACCCAAGACTAGGCCTCTAGATCTTGGAAATTTTAAGTGAGTTAGGCATCAAGAAAAGTGTGAATGCAGGATTTTGCCCAGGAGCAAAAGAACAAATGAAATGCCTGCCCACCCAACTTGATGGCATGTGTCTGGGGACTTTGCTATCATAAGTCTTCCAACCAGGACCCCAGAGAGGAAGCTAATGGTGGTAGGCCTCTCCTGTCTTGTAAGGAGGAGAACCAGAAGACAACATCTGCTGCTTGATGCAAATGTCATAAACATATTTATAGAGTTTTTCTTTCCATATGCTGAGGTCCCCATGCCTTTTGGATGACCTCCCCTCCTCCCGACAAGCAATTCAACTTATTCTAACATAAGTGTTTTTTATTAGTTGAATCCCCCTACCCCCTGAAAAAAATGGTATGTTGAATGTCCTAAATCCTAATAACTGAAAATGTGGCCCTATTTCCAAATAGGGTTATTACACATTGCAGATGTAATTAGTTAAGATGAGGTCATACTGGAACACAATGGGCCCCTAATCCAATAGGACTGGTGTCCTTATGAGAAAATAGCCAGGTAGAGATAGAGACACAGGGAGAATAGTGCATGACACAGAAGATATGATTGATTTATCTATAAGCCAAGGAATGCCGAACACTGCAAGCAGTACCCGAACCTAGGAGGAGGCAAGAAAGGGTTCCTCTACAGGTCTCTAAGGGATCATGGTCCTGCTGATACCTTGCTTTTAGACTTTTGGCCTCCAGAGCTGTGAGACAACAAATTTCTGTTCTTTTAAGCCATCGAGTTTGTGGTACTTTGCTACCGCAGTACTAGGAATCTGGTACAGTGACTTTCCCCACAGTGGTCTCCATTACATAGGACAGAATTGCTCCTTTTCCTTCCAGGTCATGGTATAGGGCCCATGATGGGCAGGAAGTTGATGGGTAGTTTTCTCTGCTCTGCTCTATATCTGGCCTCCTGTGTTTTAACAAGATCATCCTCCCAAATCTTGAGAATGTTGGCAGACAAGAAAGCAGGAATGAGTGTCAGGGCAAGTGGATACTGTCTTGAAGCTGGTCTAGGCTTGATTGACCAAGGTGCCTCATCATTTTGGAATTTCAGTTAGCTGTTTGTAAAATGCAGATAATACCCTTGTTATACTGTCAGTCTTTTTTGTGATCATTTCTTAGGGGTAATAACGAGGGCATCAAAAAGTGACAAAAACGTTGAGGTACTCAGATGAGAGTGTAGGAGAACCCAGCACAGGGGGCACTGGGCTGTCCCAACAGCCATTACTGGCTTGCTCAGGAAGGTCTAGGAACCAGAGCCAAGCCAGAAGGATGGACGGACCTGGAACCCTGGTAAGGTCAGAAATAGGGGAGCAGTTAGCAGAGCAGAAAGGACACGTGAGTATCATTAATCCAGGGAGGAAAGCGACGTTCACACTTGAGCACATCAGGCCATCCAAGAGGGAGCAGGCAAGGTGTAGAATCCAGGGCAGTCAGTCCAAGTTAGCAGATAGTTAACTATCCAACTGGGCAGGGACATGGGCAAATGCAAAACCAGACTACCCAGAAGGAAAACAACAGAACATTCTGAGGCCTAAATGGAAGGATTGGCATCAAGCAGAGTGACAAGACAGCCCTGAGGTTCTGTAGGCGCACACTGGATTTAATCACTGTCCCTCAGACAGAACTGTTTGCCTTCTTTCCAGGTTATGAGTAGCCTTCTTGGTCAGCATTATAAGGCCCAGAATACTATGTAGCTTTTACTTCTAAGAGATTAAGTGATTAAAGACTTGCATTCAGTGGGGACAAATAAAGATAGCTTTTGCAATTATAATTATTCTTCAGAGTGAAACAGGTTCTATGGGTGTTGTTGGCTGCCCTATACATTCCACACCAGGGCTGGCCCTCCAGCGACTCCTATATCGAACTCTATTGTCTGTCTTAGAATGATCAACACAAATAGCTTTCATGATTCAAAACAAACAAACAACAACAAAAAACCAACCTAAAATCCACTGCAGTTTGGAAACAGCCTGAAATTCACTATCTTTCTGTGTTCTTTTCTCATTAGAGCTCTAACCTACTCATTTCTAAGTTGTGAGCTTCAAGTCTTTCAATCTACAAAACAGAGGCACTGAATAAGTAAGGTAGTACATAAGTACCATTCGGATAAGGCCCAAGGTTAGCACTTCTCAGAAGTCATAAGCTACTGCCTCAATCTACCCCTGTGTGTGGTTGTGGAGAGAAGAGCCTAAAAACCCCAAATCAGGACCTCGTATGGGAGAGTGGGCTGCAGTGTCTCCCGAGAGTTCAGTGAGAACCAACAAGCAAGCCAGGTAGGCTGTTGCACTGCAGTCACTTGGTAGAAATGTTTTTCATTTCATCAAAAGAAGCAATGAAAGAGATTTTCAGGATAGAGACGGAGAAGCTGAATGCCCTCCCTCACACTTCTCCTCTGGGATGTGAACATCTTTCATTTATAGCTCACTTCATCAACATTTTGGATGAAACAACTCATTTTTCCACTTCGTTAGTAAAAATTGCATAAATTCTACCCAGTATAATTGTTTTAGCCATCATTCCTATACCTGAGCACATTTATGGGCACCTACGGACATACATTTCTTGAGTGTCACTGTATGCTACATCCTTTTGTGCATTATCTCATACAATTACCTTAATAACCCTCTGATATAGATGCCAACATCTCATTTCATTAGAAGAGGAATCTAAGATTCTGTATGGCCAAGTGACATACCCAAATCCACATGCCTAATAAGCAGCACAACTGAGATTGGAAACCGGGATGGTCACAAGTGAAAAAGGTGGGGTTTGAGCCTAGTTATGAATGAATCATGAATTACTTTTGGACAGAAAGAATTTCCTGTTGAGAAACAAGCAATTCAATGAGGTGAAAAGAAGGAAGAAAGAGAAAAGAACCAACATGTATTGTGTATCCCCTCTGCGGCGGCGGGGGGGGGGCTTGTGGCATGCCTTTCATTCCCATAACATATACAGTTGTCTAGCACTCAATTTTGGCACTTTCTTTGTTACTTTACACTGCTTCTCAGCAAGAATTGGGTTCTCGGTTGTCTTATTTAGACTTCTACTCTTGTATCTCTCTTCTCCCTCTCTACATACCCAACTGACTTCCTAGAATGTTGGATCTAATAGTTACAGTGCATAATAATCCAATGTGACATTTATGGCTCACTTTCTGGGTGCCAGTCTTTATGTGGGGCTCTTAATTGGACTCCCTCTTTTAATCCTCAAAAAAGCCATGAAGAAGATGGCATATTATCTCCATACTATGGATATGAATATTACTATCTTACTGTTTTCTCCATCTTATTCCCTTGGTGCATTAAAATATTTCCTCATGGATTCAGGGATCATGACTTGGGAAGGAACACAGGTCCTCCTGCAAATAAAACTGTGAATACAGACACCTCTATCCTTTCTCCCAATTTGCCATCCAATGAGAGTATGCCTCCTTTTGTTAGCATTTATCCTACCTCTGGTCCATAGTATCCTCAGAGTCAGCGAGCAGGCAGGGGAACTAAGATTATTTAGATTCTTGTAGCACAGCAGATAATGAGTAATGTAAGATCTGCCAGGGTGAGGTGGGTACCACATGAATGCCTTTATTGAGGTGCTGATAGAGCAGATCCCCCCTCCCCTGCAGCTCTGTCCTGTGGGGTCTGCCTTTGAAAGGGGATTCTGACAGGCCAACCTAAAGAAGATGAAAGAGGCAGTGGGGCAGGGGACAATGGGTGTGGTAATGTGCAGGAATAAACTTTACAGCTCTGGGGAAAGGCCACCATAAACCTCTTCCACACTGCACAGCACAGGTTGTGATGGAAGCAAGGTGCCTCGGGGGGTGGTTTTACTTGGGAATCTCCAGGGAACTCTGCTTTGCAGACCTGCCTGGCTGTCTCCTCCCTGCCATGCAAGGGCCACCATTGCTGAGCTCTGAAGTGGCTATAAACTTTGGGACAGTGAGGCAGGGGCCATGATTCTTAGGAGGAGCCTCCATGGACTCTAACAGCCCAGGCAACTCCATGGGGTTGGAACTTGAGCTCATGGAAGATGCTGCCTATGAATCAGACCCTGTGACACATTTGAATACATTTCAAGCAACTTTTAAAGGTCACCTCACCCATGTCCCTGTCTCTTCTCGGAACAATTCAAAACCATTTCAGACCAAAAACTTGCATATTCAAAAACTGCCAAGTATAAAATTATACAAAAAAGTTTCCTTAAGTCTAACCTTAACCACTCATGTTTCAGGAACACAGGCTATTTTTTTTGTGTTCTGCCTTCTGGAGTGGTGAAGGATATTTCAGTGACATCTTGAATCATTTAGAGGGACTCAGGATTCAATTTAATACAATAAATATTTACTGAGTTCTTCTATGTCTCATACTGAAATGGGGCCAAGAGGGTCATAAGGTTGATAAGACCATCTTACACTGCTTCTCAAGAAGCTCTTAGTCTGGAGATGGAGGACAATTCTGATATCACTAATGACGCAGAATGTGGTAAATGGGACACTAAGGCCACATGAGGAGGGATCTGGAGCTGTTGATTTTTACCTGAAACCAGGGAATTCTATGGTAGAGACAAGGACACCCGGGAGAGCACCCATATCGGATCAGTGCTGACCAGACAGGAACAAAAGTCTGGGGGAGCTGTGGCGCAGGTGTCTGGCCGGGGAAGAAGCTGGCGGAAGTGACCTCGGCTGGCTGTGCCTGTAAATCTGGATTCTTGCCTCGGTGCTGGCACTGACTGGATCGTCTCTGTATATCACATTCTTCCAATGTAGCAGTCAGTTTTCCACCCTCTATTCATTGGCCTAACTAATATTTATTATGCACATGCCTACTGTGTTGTTGGCCCAGAGCTGTGCAGAAGAAATTCAGCGGTGAACAAAACAGACAGATGGGAGGATCCCTCC
This sequence comes from Suricata suricatta, assembly GCF_006229205.1. Classification (NCBI taxonomy): domain Eukaryota; kingdom Metazoa; phylum Chordata; class Mammalia; order Carnivora; family Herpestidae; genus Suricata; species Suricata suricatta. Next base: position 141,821,051 of record NC_043702.1, read on the forward strand.
CATCATGGAAGAAGGCAGAGAAATAAGAATAATTCATTAACAAACATGCACTGAGCATAATCCACGGTGCAAAATGCTACAGACAGGGAGTGCCGTAAGGAGCCTTCACGGACCTGCCAGGCAGTGGGGGTCCTACATGTCACCATCTGAGGTCCTCTGAAAATATTGCATCAGCTTCACCCCATCCTTTCACTCGCCATCACATCGTGCTGCTTTATTTTTCTCTGTAGTACCAACACGTGCCTATCATGACATGACCCTGTTTATTGTCTGCCTTGCCTGAATGGAAACCCCACATGGGGATGGAGTTTGTTCTATTCAAGACTCTATTCTTACTACCCAGAATCACACCTGGCACATGATAGGAACTCAAATGTGTCCTAGTATCGATCTATCTATCTCTCAACTATCTATCTATCAATCTATCTACTTATTATCTATCTATCATCTATATATTTATCTATCTACCTACTTATCTATTATCTATCATCTATATATTATCTATCTATCTACCTATTATCTATCTATCTATCTATCTATCTATCTATCTATCTATCTATCATCTATCACCTAGCTATTTCTTTATTTACTTATGAGAGCTTATAATAGCTAATGAAATTTAGAGGTGAATAATTATTTCAAGAGTTTGGAAGAAGAAGTAAGCCCGTGAAAAGATGCTTAATTAACAGCATTAGTCATTACAAAACTACAAATTAAAAGCACAATGGGAAGCCATTACACACCTGTTACAATGGCTAAAATTTAGAAGACTGACCACACCGAGTGTCTGAGCAACAGGAATTCCCCAGTGCGCTGTGACAGTATAAAATGATACAACCACTTTGGGAAAGAGTTTGGCACTTACTGAACAAGTTAATCATACACTGTTCATGAGATCCAGCCAGCCACTTCTACGTGTTTATCTAAGAAAAAGGAAAGCACATGGCCCCGCACAGACTTGTACAAAAATGCTCATAGAACCTTTCTTTGTAACAGTCAAAAACTAGAAACAACCCGAATGTCCATCAAGAACTACAGATAAACAAGCTGTGGTGAGGACTATTGACACATAAACATCATGGATGAATCTTGAAAGAATTGCACCGAGTGAAAAAAAGCCAGACGAACAAAAATACAGAATGTATGATTCCATTTCTATCCATTCTAGAAAATACAAACCTGTCTACAGTGACAGAAGCAGATCAGTGATTGCTGGGACTAGGGTGGGCGCAGGGAGGAGCAGAGAGGTGGTGCAAGAAAACATGAGGAAACTTTTGGAGATAGAAAACATGTTCATTGTCTTTATCATGGTGATGGCTTTATACATATATACTTACATCAAACTTAAATTATAAAAAAATATAAACTTTAAATATATACGAATGATTATGTCAATTGTATTAACTAAAAATGAGAAAAAATGGAAAAAGTACATATTTGGAAATTTGAAGTTTTCTCTATGAATAAAGTCAGACAAGACATGTATGTGTCTTACAAATTGGACTGTAAGAATAAGGCATCTCTCTCTACCTAGAAGAAGTACTAAAATGAATATTAGTTTAATATGCATTAAGAACTTGTAATGTGCCTGCAACCAGGCTGTGTGCATATGGGATCTCAGTTCAGCCCCACAACAACGGTGAGGTTGGTACTTACATTATTCCTATTTTCAACTAACAAGTTGCAAATCAAGAAATTTAATCATTTGTCAAACACCTCAGGACATCACCAAAATTTGAAAACAGACCTATTTGGGGGTGCCTGGGTGGCTCAGTTGGTTAAGCAACCAGACTTGATTTCGGCTCAGGTCATGATCTGATGTTTCACAGGATCAAGCCCCACATTGGGCTCTGCACCGGCAGCATGGAGCCTGCATTGGAGTCTCTTGTCTCCCTCTCTCTCTGCCCCTCCTCTGCTCCCATGCATGCATTCTGTCTCTCTCTCTCCCTCTCCAAATAAATAAATAAGCATTTAAATTTTTTAAAAAGAAGGAAAAGTAAAGAAAACAAGCCTATTTGATTTTTGAGTTTAAATTCGTAATCACTGCACTATTGATAAAACATACCTACTGTTTGGAAGAATTGGAGGTCAATTTGGGGGGAATATTGACGACATAGTTGAGTTTAATCCTAAGTATTCACTATTAGTAAAGTACTTATTTGAATATTAATTTCCCAATTCAGAAATAATAACAATCCTTAAAAGCATCCTTTTACCCTTGGGTCCTCTTGAGCCTGCATCTCTGCCACTGTTGGTGATGCCCCCTTGTTTCTACCCATACAGCTGCTCAGCCTCCTGGCTGCTCTACTTTGCTTGTACATTCCACAGAGCAGCCTGAGTGATGGTCTTGAACCTGAAATAATACCACTTTCTTAAAACAACCTACTCTTTCCCAAGACACTTAAAATCCAAAGTCCCAATGCCAATCTGGTCTTGTCCTTTTAAAAAAAATTATTTATTTTTGAGAGAAAAGGAGAGAGAGAAAGAGAAAGAGAGAGAGATAACAAGCAAGGGAAGAGCAGAGAGAGAGAGGGAGACACAGAATCCAAAGCAGCTCCAGGCTCTGAGCTGTCAGCATACAGGCTGACACGGAGCTCGAACTCACGAGCTGTGAGATCATGACCTGAGCCGAAGTCAGCCGCTTCACCGACTGAGCCATCCAGGCGCCCCTAATTTGGTCTTGTCTTAGACCGGTGCCTCAGGCTCTCTCCTCCTCAGTCCCACCAACCACGTCTCTGTTTCTCAAACACATCACATGTGTTCCCATCTAAGGGCCTTTGTAATTGATGCTCCCCTTTCCCTGAAATGTTGTTCCTGTCAGTTTCTGTATGGTTCACCTTTTCTTACCCTGGTCTCAATTCAAATGTCTCAGTTCAAATGTCAGATCTTTCTGAACTACCCAGGATAAAAGAGCCTCACACATGATCCCACAGCTATTTTTTTCCATTACATTACCAAGTTTTGTTATTTGTATAGCATTTACCACTATCTGAAATAATCTTACTTATTTGGTTATTATCTGTCTCTCCTCAATTGGTTTGCTTTCCATTAGAATAGGAAATATGTCCATCTTTATTTACCATGGATCCCCAGTGCCTAGAAGAGTGTCAGGCATGTAATAGGTGCTTAAGAAATATAAATGAACATATTGACTATGTGAAAGAATAAGGTCCATGATGAGGTGCAATCTCAAACGTCACCAGTAGGTACAATAATCCAACATCTGAGAATTTCAACCACCAATATGCTAGCTTGGATGGCTGCTACTACCGATATGTCAGCTTCTTTGTTAATATTGAGTTTTTCATTTCTTAAGTTTACAATTCCATCTAGTGGGTGACCCCAAATAGACAGTATCTAGTAAATCTGATGTAACGTGAAAACTACATGTCCTTTGCTTCAATTGACCTAAGCCCACCATCAAATACCAGGCCTCTATACTCTCCCAAGGTTGCATAGACTCAGCCTGGTCTCAGGGATCAGGGAAGTACTGTTGAGAAATATCTTATCTTATTTCCCATTTACTCTCCCTTTGAAACTTTCTTCTATGATGATTTGTTTATGAAACAACCTCAACCTAAATCTTGAACTAGTTGAATATTCACAACTACTTCTGAGTATCACAAATCATTTGCTTCTTTAGTGCTATTCTGAGGAGAGAGCTTCATAGTGCCTCTCTTTGGATTACTGAACCCGCCAATTCTCTTTCGTGGCTGCCAAGAATTAGCAGCATCAATGAAAGCTCAGAAAACTCTGCTGTAAGTAACCCAAGTTTCTACTCATTATATTCAATAAATAAATTATGGTGGTGCGGGGTGACTACTTATGATTTTTCTAGAACCCAGGTTTGAGGTCACTCTTTGGTGGTGGGCAAGAATGTACTGGAGAGGATCTAGATCATCAAGTTGGTGGGGTCAGAGATAAGTAGACTGACCTATCTTTGAATTATGTGGCATTTCTTTTAAAAAATCCTTCTTCATAAGGGCTGTGTCCTAGCTGCAGAGAACCAGAGAGGAAATAAAAGAATCTTCTTTTTTATTTTTTTTTGAAAAAAAAAAAAAAAAAACCTAACTATTCCTCACTTCTTTGTAGATGGGTGCTGTTAAGAACACAAAGAAGACACAACCCAAACAAATGAAGCAGCCTCCCCACCCACGCGCAGTCAGGCATTTGTGAAAAGAACAAAACCAAAGCAAAGCCACTGAACAAACACAATGGCCTTGTCTTTGACCTTCCTTGAGACACAAAGCAGGACCCGACAGCAAGGTTCTCCCTACCTCCACCCCCACTGAACTACCCCTCCCCCCCAGCACTCCTGCTTCTTGGCTGCCTGCCTCCTCCCAGAGCACAGGGCTGACCAGCAGCTTTAGAGCCTACATTTTACCTTTAATCCACCAGCTAGAATTGCAGACTCAAAGACGGGCTTGTGATCTCTGAAATAGTGGGGTGGGGGGCAATTGCCCTTGTTTGTAGATAATGAGGTCTAAGAGTGGCACTCCCAGGGAGAGGTGAGGGGTGATGCTAGGGGATCTTAAGAAGGTGGTGGTATCACCCAGTCTTGGAATCTCCTTGAAGGCCCTTTAAGCTACTTCCTCATAGGCCTGGACAGAGCACTCCTTGAACAAGTAACTTGGAAAGGTTTTATGAGGCCTTGACTATAGCAAAGGCCCACCAGAGGCAGAGAGAGAATGGTAGCACATGTGTGGACAAATATGCAGGTGTGTAGGAGTGTCTGTGTGGGTGTGTGTGCACTCACACACAACTGGCACGAGACCTTGAAGTCAAAGTGGAGTTTAAAAGCATTTGTTGAATAAGTGAATAAATAAAGGAAAGCTTATGGTATGTTGTAGCCTATAGATACCCATCATGGTAGATTTATTAGGATCATTGATCTCTAAGGAATACTGATATTTAGTTCAATAAATCCAGGTAAAATGATTATCAGTCTCTCCTAACGTCCATATTTCTTTATCACAGCATTTCCATACATGGAAATTCCATGGACTCACCCTCCTCCACCCCCCATGGAGGCAAATATGGGCTTAAATTCTGAACTCATCATTCAATAACTAGGAAAGCTTGAAAACATGAGTTAAACTCTCTGGGCCCTGATTTCCTACCCCCACAAAGGAAATTGTCTGCATATCCTTACAGGGTAGGAATAGCATCCCCAAAGACTAGCCTTGTGAAAGCACTTTGCACATTGGAGCATGTGCTGCAGACAGGAGGTGCCATTTTGTTCCTCTTTGCTCTTTTTGGCCCTCAGACAAATATTGTAGCTGAGAATGAGCAGATCTGTGCTCAGACAAGTAGGCCCCAGATAAGTTGTTGTCCCTTCCCGTCCCAGGATGGCAATGGTCATTTGTGGTTTCTGGGCTCTGAGGGAGAGGAGAGGACTGTCCCAGATGCTGAAGACAGAGACAAGGCTACTTCCTGAACGCACCTCGGAGCTGGGTTCATGGTTCAGGCTCAAGCCAACTATTGGTTTTTAGTTGTGGGTTTACATTGGCATGTAACATAAATACAACGTGAATCGCTTGATGTTTGTGTATATGCATGTTTTATATAAAACTTAAACAAGCTACAGTCATAAAGCAACACTGGCTCCCAAACCCAGAACATTATGCAATCAGACCGCTGGCTGGATGACAACTAGATAATCCAGTGAGCAGAATTACATTTAGATTCATCTCCATGGAAAAGCTGAGAATTGGAGGAAACAAGAGGTGAGGTGCTGTGGAGGGAAAAGGAGATGAGCTTGAATGGATACATGAAACAGGCGTCCTTTGGATGAAGTTATAGTGGTGAAGGTGGTGGATGGGGGAAGGTATTTGAAAGGGCAATGGCCAGTATTCTAAATATGGCAAAAAAAAAAAAATGGCAGCTTAAGGATCATGACACATTTTGATGTATGACTTGTATTTGACCTGTGGGATTTCCAAGTGGTTTCAGGGTATCACCACAAAGTTAAGACCACTCAACCTCACTGAACTAGATATGTGCCTAGCAGATAAAACATTTCTCTTTATAAAAAATATTCATATTGAGCTTCACCTCACCCCAGGCCAAAGGGCAGCAGAGCCCTTACTGTGGCCCAGAATATCTAGAACCTGTGGGTTCTCCATGGATCTCCAGGGGCCCAGATTCCCTGGATGAAACACATACACTATGAGGGCTTTAATGTTGCCTTTAGTCATTCTCGCCTTGCAAGCCTAGAAGCACATAGTCAGGAATCACAGAAATACCAACTAAAATGCCTGGAAGGGATTTGAGGGATTATTCAGTCCAATGCATTCACTTGAAAGGTGAAGAGGATGAAGTCCAGGGAGGAGAAGTGACATGCTCAGCAAAGGGCTACATTCGAGCAGTTAGACTCGAGTTTGACTTCTGATCATGTGGTCTTTATAAAATGAGGAGGGCTGTCACCCAGTTTTTTTTTTAGGAGAGCACAAAAGTGTTATTTTCCATATGACACATTTTACTTAGCAATCATTTCCTGAGGTCTTTCATCAGGTCTGTCTATTTGCAAGTCTATTCATCCAGCAAAGACACAGACGTAGGCCATCAAGAGTCAAATACATCATGGAAAGTGCTAGCCTAAACGATGCATACTTTGAGAGGCCAAATTTGAGTTTTCAGTTTGTACCCCCTAGGTTACGTCCACAATTCTGAGCTGGCTCTCACATACACTTTCTTATAAGTGGATGCAGACATATTGACCAGGCCACTAACTCATCCAGTGGAGGCCACTGCCCTTCCTCAAAGATATAGGAGTCAAGGAAGAGAGAGACAGCGGAGAAAGGAAGGAGAGACAGCAGAAAAACGAAGGTGAAAATGGCAGATGTAAAAAGAAAGGATGCACATGAACTCCTTGGTCTACCTAGAATAAAAGGATCCACTAGACAAAAGTTTCTCAGTACCAACACCCCAGTGCCTCTCTTATATTTCAAGCTCTGGAATAAGAAGTTTTGCTTTGTCATTTTTCCACCCAAAATAAAACTTGAACCTGTCACTTTCTCAATCTGCTCCTGTCCAGCTCAGAACTTAGAAGCAGCATCTTTCACACCTACCTTTGTGTCATGTCTGGCCCACTCCCCAGTATCCTTGAAAGTCACAAGAAGTTCTGAAATTCACTCAGTTGCAAATATATTTCACCACTTTCTTTGCAGCTCCCACACATCCTTGGATTTTGCAAGCCACAGTAACATGAACCAGGAAAGGGGCTGCTCTTCTGTCCTGGTCATGGTTGTAAGGTGATGTCAGAGTGCCCAAGGTCTGCTGAGCAGAACCTGGCAATGAGTGATGCTTCCAATCACTCACCACCTTACCTCTTAAGTACACATCAGAATGACCATCCCTGATTTCAAAGTCAGGCCCTCTTGCCTACATTATTAAGGTGCAAAGAAATTATTGGAGATGAGCTATAAGTTTATATGTATGAATTTATCTCTGTGCTTGTTATTTTTTGAGCTTTAGAGTCCCTCATCTCCTCCTCAGATGTCAACTCGGACTCAACCCGGTACCATTTATATATGTGGTCACTCAGATGACCAAAATATATTTTTCAGATATATCCAGTCTTCTTCCACAGTTCTTGGATCACAGCTCCTTGGAATTTCATGAGGGACAAGAGCAATGGGGGCATGTTTCATTATATTTGGTCTCTGATCTTCAGTTCCTAAAACCACTCCATAGCCATAAAGGTAAACTGGGTGTTTTGTTATTCATAAAAAGCACAACTCCACAACCAGGTGTATGTTAATAAAGGTGACTTTTGCAAAGCACCTAAGGATGGGACTGGTTGCCAGAGAACCAACCCTTAAAATAATGTTGGAAATTTCAGTCCCACCCCCAATTTCTAGGGAGGGGAGAGTGGTGATTGGATCAATCCCCAATGGTGAATGAGTTAATCAATCATGCCTATAAAATTAAGCCTTTATAAAAACCCCCAAATAGGGGACTTGTAGGGCTTCCAGGTTGGTGAACACATAAAGAGTTGGGGAGAATTGCATGTTTTGAGACTATGAAAGCTCCATGCCTCCCTCATATATCTTACCCCGTGCTTCTCTTCCATCTGGTTATGCCTGAGTAATAGCCTGTTATAATAAATAGGTATCTAGTGAGTAAATTGTTTTTCTGAGTCCTGTGAGCTGCTCTAGAAAATTAATTGAACTTGAAGAGGAGGTCCTAGGAACCTCTAATTTATAGCCAGTTGGTCAGAAGCACAGGTGACAACCTGGGCTTATGACAGACATCCAAAGTGAGGTGGGGTGACACAGTCTCAAGGGACTAAACCCCTAGCCTAGGGAGTCTGGCACTTTCTCCAGGTAGATAGTGTCAGTATTGAGTTGAATTGTACGATGTCCTGTTGGTGTAAAGAATTGCTTGTTGTGTGGGGAAGCCTACACATAACATAATTGCATACACACACACACACACACACACACACACACAGTGAAATTGGGTCCAGGAACTTTTTCACAGCTATAACCTAAGATGCCACATGGCATGGCTTCCTTCATTACTTTCTTTCTTTCTTTTTTATTTATTTACTTTGAGAGAAAGGGAGAGAGAAGAGTTTGTAAGCCGGGGAGGGGTTGAAAGATTGGGAGAGAATCCCAAGAAGGCTCTGCACTGTCAGTATGGAGCACGATGGGGGGCTTGAACTCATGAACTGTGAGATCGTGACCTGAGCAAAAATCTAGATGCTTAACAGATTGGATCAACCAAGTGCCATTCCACATGGCTTTCTAAACATGACAATCCCCTGTGCCCTGATATCAGACATTCCCAGGCCTTTTGCCTCCTCTGCTTAGATGAGTCTCCCTTAGTGTCCATATTTCACCATTCTGCAGCTTTTCCTCTGCTTATATCTCATATCTCCCAGGACCCCCTTCCATCCCATTTAATTCATCAAGCATCTACTGGGGTCAGACACTGAAGAAGCACTTAGAGGTTTTCAAAAAATATATACATTGTTTCTATCCTCAGAGAGCTTCCAATCTAGTAGTAGGACTCAGATTAGGACAGAGATCACTGTGAAGCAAGAAGAATGTGATCATTGCCTTCTAAAATGGGTATGAAGTCAGATAGGAAGGAGAGTCATGGTGTGCATGGAGGGAGGTTACATTTGAGGCGGGTTTGATGGAGTCTGTAGGATGTGGAATTGATAAAGAGGAATCTATGGTGGCAAAGATGGTGAGGTAAAAGTGTGTGTGTGTGTATGTGTGTGTGTGTGTGTGTGTGTGTGTGTGTGTCTGTGTGTGTCTGTGTGAAGGGGGTTATATGCAGTGATTTCTCATGCCTGCTCCATCAAGTGGGGTTCTACAGGCTGCAAGTAACAGAAAAACCAATTAAATCTTTTCTACTAATAAGGACATTTATTATCTCCCATATCAAATAAATGGTGCCAACATTGGTTAATTTAGCAGCTCAGTGGTGTCTGGGCTTTGTGTCAGCTTCTCTGCAATTTTCTTGGAATCCCCTCTCATATCTGAAAGATGGCTCCAGAAGCTCTTAGCATCACATCCTCAAACAATAGGTTCAAAGGCCAAAGGGGCTTGTCACTGTCTGCAGTTCTTTCTATAAGTGTGAAAAACATCCCCAGGAGCCACGGTAAACTTCTACTCATTAATCAGGACCTCATCGCTTATCCATACCTTCTTTGATCACTAACAATGTAAAATGGGTTTGACTGAAACAAATAAAAATTCACCCTTATGACCTGGGGAAGGGCTCATGAAGTATTGGGCTGCCAGATACTAAAATAAAATGGGCGCTTAAAATAGCAAAAAGTAGGGACTTTCTGCCCCTATGTGTTTGTTTTCTCTCATTTTTATAAGTCTTTGCACAGATGACTTTTTAAAAAATTTTTCTTTTAATGTTTATTTATGTTTGAGAGAGACAGAGAGAGACAGAGTACAAGTAGGGGAGGGGCAGAGAGAGAGAGAGAGAGAGAGAGAGAGAGAGAATCCGAAGCAGGCTCCAAGATCCAAGTTGTCAGCACAGAGCCTGACATGGGGCTCAAACTCAGAAACCAAGAGTTATGACCTGAGCAGAAGTTGGATGCTTAACCAACTGAGCCACCCAGGTGCCCCTGCACAGAGCATTCTTTCCACCGAGGGTGCCATCCTGACACTTCATCTTCTTGCCAGGAGGTCCCAGAGTGTTCTATATGCACCTAACCACATTTAATTATAGCAGTTATTTTATTGCTTGTCAACTCCACTCAACTATGAGCATGCTGAAAGCAGGGACCAATTCTTATCTACTTTGTATGCCTAGCATAGTGCCCAGCCTACATTAGATGTTCAGTGTATGTTTGTTGAACTGAATACATGTTTGATGAATAAATGAATGGATGAGTGAAGTAAATGAGGCTAGGTGATTTAGGTGGAGGGAGGTACATTTGAGGTTGGTCATGTAGGTGGTTTTGCACCTCATCCTTCCCTTGTCTCTGTGATTAGCTGCTGTCCAAGTTCTACAACAAATGAATGGGTAGCTCATGCCAGGCAGCTCAGCACTACCTTTAATAAACTTTCATAACAGAGACAAGTAAGCAATGTCCAGGCTGTAACTTGCTAGAATGTGAGTAAGTGAAGCCAGGAGGGGAAAGTAGAGGGAAGAGGAAGTTCTCCCTGGAGAAATTGATGAGATATTCTTGGCTATTAATGGAATCACAGAGGTACTATCCTTGATCTTCATCCTCACCCTCATTTTGATAATTCACGGCTTTTAATTCCAGGTGAGAGCCCATAATGAATTGATCACAGCCACAGATCTAATGAGGTTGAATATCTTGTGTTGATAAAAGCTTCCTATTCCTCTCCATAAGCCGTCACCAAGTATGTAGAGCCAATAAAGCCGGTTGAAGAGTTTATCAAATTCACATTTTTGTCTTAACTAGACAGATTGCAGGAAATAGGGCTACCAGATACCCTCCCCCTCACCAAATAATACCCAAACTGGTAGTATCACTGGTCTTCAGGGAGGGAGCATCAGTGGGTGTGTGGTGTGTCCTCATCCCCATGCCTAATCACAGTTCCATTACAAATTCTGAGGAAAGCATAACATAAGGAAGCCATAGGGACAGCTTCTCTTCTGTTCTCTTTTGTGTTAGATGCCTTCAATGCCCAGGGAGTTGTATGAAATGGAATGTTACAGCTAAGGTTATGTTTGGAAAACTAATATCAGAGAGGGAGTTTAGGAGCACAGACTTGGTAGCCAGAAGGACTTGAGTTTGAATCCTAAGTCTGCCATTTATGAACTTATGATCTTGGACAAGGTACTTCCTAGACCTCTCTGGGTCTGCCTTTGTTTTTCTGTATGATAAGGATAATATTAGCCCAATCCTGATAGGGCTGGTGTGATGAACAAAAACCGTTATGTGTCTAGAGCCGAATGGAAGATGCCTGTTACAGAGTTGCATTCAATAAATATTTCCTTTTATTTTTTTGTTATTCTTATAATAAAAAAGAAGGCCTGGTTTTATTTTGGAACCAAAAGGAATGAAAAAAAGAGGCTTCTTGGGAAAAAAAAAGAATGATTTTATTCCACACGGAGATACATGAATTCTGTCCTCGAGAACCGTCCTCCCAGGAAGAGGAACAAAATAAAGGTACCACGAGAGAGTGAGGCTGATTTGTTTTGAAAGAATCTAACAATTGGAAAAGAAAACCAAATCTTTTCCATGAAATTGAGCTACAGATAATAAAAGTGTCAACGTGGGACAGTGGTCAGAATACTGAGTCCGCTGGAAAAAAATTCATCATAGTTCAGAAAAATATATATTCAGGCACCTTGTCAGTACACATCTCGTCCCTCTCTGTGTCACCCTGGCAGCGGAACTGCTTCGTTTACTGATAGCAAAAAGAGAAAAGAAAAGAAGAAAGTTTTTATTATCTCCCAGCTGAGCGCTGTGGGGCCAATATCGCCTGTCCATGAAAGACCGCGCCAGCACCCTGTTCCCAGCCTCATGCATCATCAGCTGAATCGACAGCTGCATGCAAACTTCATGGTTCCTTCCAGCCCCTCGGATGAGGAGCAGAGTGAGGCAGTGAAGACTCTTCCTGTTTGGAGGGGGAGCTAGACGGTCTCCCTAAATCATCCTTCTTCCCTAGAATTACAGCCATCCCTGTGAGCACTGGCCATAGGAGAGGAGACAGACCTCCGGAGAGGGTTAGTATGATGTCACAGCCCATCCAGTTGAGAGCCCACCTAGTGAATGTGGGTTAAACAGCATGCGCATGCCCTCTTCTGTGAGTCACAGCAACTTGGGCAACCCCAGTTTGGCTTCTTGTGGCACTGGCAGCATGACTGGCAGCATGTAACAGGGTGAGGGTGCCCAGGTACCCCCTACTCCTTACCGCCCCACTCACCCCTAAGACTATAGGTTCTTAGGAGTCAAGAACAGTGTCTTATTGGCTTTGGTGCCCATGTGACCTAGCACAGGGTCTGACTTCTAGTAAGCTCTCAATGTACCCTTAGTGAACAAATGGAATAGAACTGAGGGAGAGTATAGGGGAATACAAGAGGGAAGGGTGTGTTTCTCTTGGACATTTTTGACACCTCTAAGGAAAACCAATTTAAGTCTCTGTAGATGCAAATGATTGGTCTCCATAGAGGACCACAGAATAAGAATTTCCTGAGTGAGGCCTAGGTATCTATATTTTCTTAAAGTTCCATCTTCACCACCATCCCCCAGAAAAGTGCTGCCTAGCCAGGATTGAGACCCACAGGAGTTGGGCATGGAATTGCACCCAGCTACCAAAAGCTCATTTCCTCTGGAGTACCGAGCCAGAGAAGGGTTTGCATTTGAAGTTAGACAGGGATGGAGCAGACCTAAGGAAGGAAGTGGTGTTCTAGTAATGATTAGCTGTTTTCCTCATGGGTTTTGTTTCACTTACAAGAACAAATGGGTCCTGACTATTTCACAGTAATCAGGAATGAACTAATCAGTAGCAGAGTCTTCCATCCAGAGATGCCACATTGCCATTGGCTGTAGAACCCTGTTTGACAACCTGACCTAACAGAGGAGATGTGGGGTGCAACCACAGTCCCATGAATTAAAGACTCTGGATTGGGGAGGGAGAGGGTTGCATGTGTCATGTGCCTGCCAACACTGCATTTCTAAAATCTATGTGTGGAAATCCCTGTCCCATTTCAGGTCGATCTCCTACTCCAGGCTTTATTGGGATTCTTATTCCTGATTTATTTATTTATAGAAAACAACCCTGGCAGGGTCCTCCCTCCATGACCCAATGCTAAGTTAGTTAGCTTAGGGTTGGCAAACTCTTCTCTAGAAAAGGCCAGAGAGTAAATAATCTGGGCTTTGTAGCCATGCTGTCTCTGTTGTGATTGCTCCACTTGGCCAGTAAAATTTGAATTTTATATAATTTTCTGGTTTTTTTTTAATTTAGAGAGATTGAGAGAATGCATGAGTTGGGGAGAAGGGCAGAGGGAAAGAGAGATAGAGAGAAAGAGGGTCTTAAGCAGGCTCCATGCTCAGTGTGGAGTCCAATACAGGGCTCAATCCAACAACCCTGGTCATGATCTGAGCTGAAATCAAGGGTAGGGAGGGAGAGAGGAAGGGAGGAAAGGAGGAACGAAGGGAGGAAGGGAAGGAGGAAGGGAGAGAGGGAGGGAAATAGAGGCCGGAGGGAAATAGAGGCAGGAGGAAGGGAGAGAGAAAGAAAGGAAGAAAAGGAAGAAAGAAAGGAAGAAAGGAAGGAAGGAAGAAAGAAAGAAAGAAAGAAAGAAAGAAAGAAAGAAAGAAAGAAAGAAAGAAAGAAAGGAGCAGCAGCCCAGACTCAGCCCATAGACTGTAGTTTGCTGATCCCTACATTAGCTATGGGATGCTGCCAGAACTGGAGAAGGGCCCTGACTGGCCTGTGTCCTCAGGTGCATAGGGACAGAAGAAATACAAAGAAAACTCATCCCAGGTGAGGACATAGGCTGAGTGGGCTCAAAAAGGCACAGAGGCATGTTCAGGCAGGACTCCTCAAATCAGTTTCCATACTAAGACTTGGATTCCCACAGAAGAAGGGAGGTGTGCAGATGGGTGGAGATTGAGGGAGATGAACAGCATGCTTTCAGTCTTTAACTGGTGCTCACAAGTATGGGGTCTGTTATTAGCATCTGGCAAACCCCCAGAAAGGGCTCCAGACTGTGCTGGCTGAAACCTATTCACATGGTAATGCTTTTTTAAGATATTAAAGAAAAGGCAATATTCAAGAAGGAAAAATACTTAGGAAGAAGAAAACAGTTTCTATTTCTTTATTTTTTAACCTTTTTTAAATGTTTTATTTATTTTTGAGAGAGAGACAGTATGAGCAGGGGAGGTTATAGAGAGAGAGGGAGACACAGAATCCAAAGACAGGCTCCAGGCTCTGAGCTGTCAAAACAGAGCCCGATGTGGGGTTTGAACTTATGAACTGCAAGACCATTACCTGAGCCAAAGCCAGATGCTCAACTGACTGAGCCATCCAGGTGCCCCAAACAGTTTCTACTTCTGCACTAAAGTCACATTTGAGAGACAGATGGACAGACAGAGACAGAGAGAGAAAGACAGAAAGAGAGAGAAAAGCATTTATTCTCCTGGTCAAAGTATAAATATTTGTACTTCTAGTACCACTTCCAGATCACCCCCAACAGATTGTGTTTCTTGCCCTGTGATCATTGTCTAGCTCTGGAGCTCCACTCAATTGGGCAAGTCATTGGTTGAAATAATTTGTCTTCCCACAGTCTCCTCCCAAATGCCTTTTAAGTCCTTTGTGGCCAAGAACTGAGACAGGAAAGAAGGACACCACTCTAAAGGAAGAGAGTGTGACACATAGACCTGGGAGTATGCCCTACCATCTGTCTGTGAGAGTGTGTCCTGTATCTTTCCATAGTGAAGGGTGGAGGGATGTTCTAGCTGTATTTCTGAATATACAACCTCAGGGACCATGGAGAGGGCTAGAGGTGCCAAGCCCACAGGGAAAGATGAGTCCATGCTGATCAGGACATGCCTGGCAAGCAGAAATCATTTCTTTCCCTGGGTACCCCTTTCTTATCTATAGCCTCAACTCTGTGTAAGTTTAAAAGGCCTGCATTCTTAATTCATCAACACTTGTTTAGCCATGCCCAAAGTCACCAAAGTCCTATAGACCCTGCAAAGCAAGTCTACAAAAGTAAAAGATCCTTGGGGCACCTGGATGGTTCAGTTAGTTAGGAGTCTAACTCTTGGTTTCGGCTCAGGTGACGATCTTTCGTTTCCTGAGATCAAGCCCTGCATTGGGCTCTGAGCTCACAGTGTAGAGTCTGTTTGGAATACTCTCTCTCTCTCTCTCTCTCTCTCTCTCTCTCTCTCTCTGCCCCTCCCCTGCTCATGCTCTCTCCTTCTCTCTCTCTAAATAAATAAACTTAAAAAAATGTAAAGTCAACTTCCTCCTTCACTTATAGCCCTGGTGCCTTGCCTTGAGGTACCCCGTTCTTCTCTCTTACTTCCTGGGTTGTCACCGGAGGGCCACCACTTAGGATTATTCAGATTGTTCCCTCTTCCAGTACTGAGGGGGGAGGGATGGGAGAAACCCAGCCTGCCTCTGCTTACCAAGCTGTGCTCCATCAGGGTTGTGTCTGATGCCCCCCATCCCCATCTTCACTCCCATGAAAGATCACTGTTTTCTTTGGACAAATATGGTCATCAAACAGCATGGACAGGTGACTACGTACACCTAGATGGGCATCTTTTCTGATTGACTCAGAGATACTATATAGGCTTGTGTTGGCACAGGGGGTCCTTCTCAGGACTCACATCTCAAGACAGGGAAATGAAAGCAAGATGGAGGCCTTCTTCAGAAAGCAGAGAGATGTGGGAAGGCCTGAATCCAGTGGGGAGAGAGATGTGGTTGGGTTCTCATCACTAGCCAGAGGTTCCGAATGTCTAAACACTTAATGTCTCAAGTCTTTTATGATAGACTAAAACTGCCTGTAGGCTGGAGGACACCCTAACTTCTCTTCCTGGCTCTGGTGGTCACTAGGGTTTGAAATGAGTCCATTTCAGACCACAAGCTAGCAGAGTTTAGCATCCAGTACTGAGAGTCAGGTACCCAATTGCTGAGCCTGGGCATTGGAGGTCCATACAGGACTCTCACACCTAAAACAGCATAATTATTGGAGTCTAGAGCACCTAGAGAGTATGGTTTTTACTCGACTTTCTTTCCCCTGAGGTCTTGGGTTTCCTTCATCTTAATCCAATTACAGAAAAGAAAAATCAGTATGTTTTTAGTGCTGGTGGGAAAAGGCTCAACTGACAGCAGCTTAATCATTGTGCTAAGTGAGGTTAATTTCCACCCTTGGTCTTTAATAGGCCTGGTACCGGAGATGAATTTTTCAGTTGATGCCATACCCAGGTCACCTGGCTGCCCATTTTAATCAGAAGGTTTCCCCAGCTCTAATTTTTATGTTTCTAACCACTCACCCAGTCTTCTTCTCTGGAGGTTGACATCAAATGCATTGCAAGACAGATTCCTCCCATGCTGAGATAGCATAAGAAAATCCAGCCTCCTATCAGACTGCTTCTTCCTCTCCCCCACCTCTAAACACACACATCTTTTCTTCTTTGTAGACTCTGCCATCCAGTTGTAGAAGATGGCATTTGAGTGTGAAGATAAAGTCATGTGTCCTTACTTCCCTCCAGATCGTCTAGGACTGGGGATAGGTGGTTGCTGCAGCATCCTCTAACCTGAAGATGCTGGAAGATCAAAGAAGCAAGGAGAAATCAACACAAATTAAAACCAAGTTCAAAAGTATACCAAAGGCCAGACCATGTAGATGAAAATCCATTAACTGTTGATTTATGGTTGGGTGACCCATGATTGTTTGCCAGGTAATAGAAGTGAGCATGAAATCTGTTAGTTTGTGTGTGTGCTTGGAGAAGTCCAACAGCTCTGAAAAGTATTTCTAATTTAGGCTAGATTAAGTAAAAATTTTTCAAGTGTATTTTTTTTTGGATTGAAGAATATCCTGCAAAGCTTCTCCAAGAGAGGTAGCACCATGAAAGCCAGGGCTGATGTAACCTGACTTCTAAAAACATCATGTGCCCCTCCTAGGTGACATCCCTAGGCATAACAGGGAGACTGACCATATGTCAAGCCCACATTTACTCTAGTGGATTCCCAAGACTGTATTAAAGAACCAGGGTTTAGTTAGAGGCTAAGAATCAAGCACAACAATGGCTCAGACAGACCTACATTGTTAACCACTCTGGGTTCATTGCCTCTGTAGAGCAGCCACAAGCAGAAATTCCTAGATTGGCCCAAACTAGAGGCCATGGCCATCAATTCATGTTTCCAGTGCTGTCTCAGGAAGACATCACACTAGAGTGGAAGAAATATTTGGCCTTGGTCCAAATAGACAACAAGAGCAATAATCTAGCCCAGAAGCCAGAAGGAACTTGGTTTCTTCCATTCTCCTGATCTCCTTCCTTCCAGTTATTTCAAAGTGGAGTAGACTCTGGAGCCAACTGAATTTCTAGGCTGACAGACAAGTACAGCAGACATTCATGCTGCCTTATCTCTGTAAGGAGCAGGCAACTCCGAGACTCTACTTCATGCTCCCCACTTGGATCGAAGGAGAGATTACCCTTCATATGGGGGTGCCAGAGCAAACAAGGTCATGTCTGGGGAGCCTCAGCCTCCTTTGGCATGTTTGTCATGGATTCTTCTATTTCACAGCAACAGAAACACCTGTGGGCTGCCTTCCTCCAATGCTAACTTCCTCCCAAGCTATCCTAGCCTGTCTTTCATCATCTGCATGCTGCTCAGGTCCTTCTTTGGATCAAATGCTACCTCCCTTTCCTTCCTACCATCATCAAAATGGATAGTTCTTTACCCTCCTTATTTTTCCTTTGTGGTGCTTATAGATCTTGCTTATGTCATACATCCTTTAATTATAGATTTGTTTGCAAACAGAACTCATCTTCAGAGCCCCATAAAGCAAGGACTGCTTCTAACAGATCCTTATACCTTTATAAAAGTCTAGGCTGTGGCCTGATCATAGGAAGAGTCCATAAAAGTAAGTTCTGTTGAAATTAATAAATTGGATTAAATTCACTTAAGGTCCTCAAATGCCTGTGGTGTAGGAGGTATATTATTGCCTTGAGTCAAACCACAGGCATTTATTAATGCCTTTCCTGCTGGACCCTGTGGGAATTATGAAGAAAGGCTTCACTAATACAGCCTCTCCGGTGCTTTGACTATTTATGTATTTATAGTTTACTCTAAACTATTTGGTGGAAAGTTTCTGAAGAATGAGAAATTACTTTTTTCTGTGTGCCCACTGAGTTCTCATCACAGGGACTGCTATACCATTGCAGGCAAACTCATCACAATTCTATAAGATTGATCATTTTAACCCATTATTTTATAGCTGAAAAGGTCAAGGTTGGGGTATGTTAATATTTTGTTTGCAGTCACGCAGCCAGAAAGTAGCAGATCTGGGATCCAAGCCTAGTTCTTTCTGGCTCCAAGAGTTAAGCCTTTCTCATCACACTCTTCTGTCCCTCAGTGACCCCACTTTATTGATCTTTGTGCATCAAGACCCTTGCCTGCCACATGGTAGGTACAAACCAAATGATTGATGAATGAATGAAAATATAGTCCCTCAACTCGAAGAATTTATTTACAATCTAGCTTCAGAGTCAATACATAGAGGGGCTAAAATATAAATAACAATTCAAAAGATAAATAAGAGTCCAGTACAACAATACAGAAACTGTCATAAGACTGTATAAGATTAATTGCCAAATGAATGATGCATAGTTAAGTGCTGTAGGGCTAGAATGATCTGGCAAAGCCTCATGGAAAAAGGGAGGTGTTTTTAAATACAACTTTAGGGGTGCCTGGGTGGCACAGTCGGTTAAGCCTCTGACTTCGGCTCAGGCCAGATCTCATGTTCGTGGGTTCGAGCCCCATGTCAGACTCTGTGCTGACAGCTAGCTCAGAGCCTGGAGCCTACTACTGGTTCTGTGTCTCCTTCTCTCTCTGCCCCTCCCCCTTCATGCTCTGTCTCTCTCTGTATCAAAACTAAATAAAACATTAAAAAATAAAATAAATACAACTTTAATATTTATGAAGTGCCTGTTTTGGGGAAAGCCTTATATGCAATGATCAACAAAACCCAACCGCCAATCTCCAAGCACTTTGTGCATAGATGGGGAAGGCCAGTAGGGAGGTAAGTATAAACTGAATATGGTTTTGAAACCAGACAGGGCCACTGATAGACCAGGGAGAAGAGGAAATAGCTGTCCGGCCGCCTTCCCTGGTTTTTCTTTGTCTGTGCTCTCTGCTCTCCTAAAAGACCTTCCTAGAGTCTAGCTACTCATTGTACAGTTTAGGGACCAACAGCATCAGCTTCATTTGGAAACTTCCTAGAAATGCAAAATCTTCAGACCAAACCAGGCCTAGTGAACTAAAATCTGCATTTGAACAAAGTGATCCAGAGTGGGTCACAGGTTCATCAAAGTTTGGGAAGTGCACATCTAGGGTGCAGAGCATTCAAGGGACTGGCACAGCCATGACTCTCCCCAACTGCCCCTGCCCCACTTCACATTTGCATGGTTCTCCTGGAGGCGATTTAGTGCAGCATTTAAGTCTTGCTATCTGTCCTTCCACCAGTGTTGTTGGATAATTTCTCCCTCTTCACCTGCGCTAGATCCCCTCCCCCAAATCCCTGACTCATTCTCACGCCAGCAGTTTACTTGCTGCTCCAATCCCTTCTCTTCCAATAGCCCGATATATAAGAATTACTCTTGCCACTCAGTTCCCTCAAATGTCAAATTCTCTCTGGCACTGCTGGACGTGTCAAGGGGAAGGAATTATCTTTGTGATTAAATATAGACTGTGATACTCCTTCCTCCACACCCACCCCCCAAATCCCCTTGAGTCAGAATCAGCAGCGAGAGGAACAGAACAGAGAGAATGTTTTGCTTCTTCAGATGGAAAGGTATTGATCAGGGGGAGAAGAGAAACAAAACAAAATATAAAAACAGGAGGGAAAGCAAAGGCATTCAAGTCTCAGATGCAGCTGGTCTGGATACAAAGTGTCTGTTTCACTAGATGTGAAGTTCACCTTCAAGTACAAAATGCAAAATGTGAGAAAGAAGATCTGAGTAGCTGAAGGAAGCATTGAATAGTTGGCCATTGCAGTAGGAGACATATTAACCGTGATGATTGAAAATCAACCTTAGTTTTCCAAGGTAATTTTAATACACGGAGAAAATGTTCTGGCCAGAATAGAAGTTAGAGCTGCTCACCACAGACAGCCTGATGAAAAAAAATGAGGCTCCCTTGTGGAGTAAAAGGGGAGTGAATGGGAAAGAGTAAGAATCTCCCTCTTCAATGTCTCAGAAAGTGCACCGTGAATTTTGCAGGTGTTTCCCATGTATTCTTTCATTTAATGCTTCCACTCTGAGGGAGTAATATTCATCTTATTTTGTAATTTGACTTAAAGAGATGAGGAAAATTGCCCAGTATCAATATATGCACACATATTGAATGAATATATATCCAGCTGATCCTCTATATTCACAGATTCTGTATTTGAGAATTCTCCTCCCAGCCAAAATCTATCTGTAACCTCAGATCAATAATCCTGGGGTTTTACAGTCATTTAAGAACATACATAATATGAGGAAAAATTCGAGTTGCCCAAAGTGCACATTCTCAGGTAAGGTTGAATGAGATGTCTCCCTTTGCATTTCAGCTCTCATACTGTAAACAAGTGTTCTTTTTCATGGTCTGTTTAGTGTCACATTTTTTATGTTTGTGCTTTTTGTTGATTATTTTGCTGTGCAAAATGGCCCCAAGCATGGTGTGGAAGTGCTAGTGTTTCTAAGCGCAAAAAGGCTGTGATGTACCTTCTGGAGAAAATACGTATGTTAGTTAGATAAGCTTCACTCAGGCATGATTTATAGCTGTTGGCTATGAGTTCAATGTGAACAAATAGCAATACATAGGAAAGAAGGTGCCTTCAAACAAAAACACACCTAAAAAAGGGTAGGTGTTGACCAATGGATGAAGCTGTCACGTCCAGGGGCTCAGAGGAACCTAACCCTGTAGCTCCCATAGGAGCGATAATTCTGTGTTTCCTAAGTCATGTTCATGGCAACATTATAGAACATAAAGGCTGCAAATAATGAGAGTCAACTGTGGTTTTTTTTTCACTTTCAAGTAAAATTACACCCACACATACACCCCACACATCCATGTTTATCTTTCAGGAGACTCCTGGATCAGAAGACTTTCAAACACCAGTTGTGATGGAAGCCAGCACCTCTAAAGAACCTGATAAACTACCTTTTAAGAAGAAAACTCTGAGTAAATGTCAGCTTTTGTTTTGCTGGATGAGGGTGTAAATGTGGGGTCAGAGTTGAGCTGTGGGCTCTAGCGGTTCTCCTTCTCTGCTCTCTTCTTCATCAGCTTCTTCCCCGAATACGTGTTGGGCATGTGTTTTTAAAATTTTAGATTGAAGAGAGGCCAAGTCATGAGTCTGCCCTATATGCTCATAGGTCCCTGTTCCACACTGTCCCCATGACTGTGGTTGGAAATTGAGATGTTTCACCCTCTGATCCCATACTCTTTTCCCTATATCTGCTTACCTCTGCCATGTCCAGGAGCATTATATACCTTGAATTCTAGAACTTTGAGGAATAACAAGAAAGATCTTGTCACCCTTCTGTTGAACACAAATCACTCTCCTTTGTTTCTATGAGCATTGTCTTCTTGCCCTGTCATCCTGAAACAAAAATGGAAACACCTGGAGATTCCATGTTTCACATAGTAATCATGGAGACTTTTCTCATGACTGAAAAGTACCCTCCAGGCTGAGTAGCATATGACTACTTCACTGGTTTTTCCACATCTTATGATGAGTTATGTTTAATATTTTTATTTTTCTCTTTTCCCTAATTTCATCAGATTCATCCTATCTCTGGCTACTGCTCTTTTTCTCCTCTATAGCCTGTTTTCGCTTCTTTCCCTTCAGTCCCCAATTCCAGCCCAACAAAGTTTCAAAATCACAAATTTTCCAGTGAACACCTTCTATTCCTTATTTTATCCCAACTCTCTTTAGCCTCTGACATCATTAACTGTGTCCTCATTTTTTTGAGGACTTGTGGAATGAGAAAATAAAATTTGAGGTGATAGAATGTTAGAGCAAAAGGGCTCCTAGAGACCATAGAGCAAACTGCTCAGTTTGTAGGGGAAGAAGTGAGTAACTTGCCAAAAACCAAGGCTCCAGATGGTGGAGGAGTTCCAGTACTGACTCTCCAGTAGCATCTGGTCTTTCAGTCTGCAGTTTCTGCTATTCCAACATGGTCTCCTGTCCAAACATTATACAGGTCTGACTCTGGCCAACTCCATGATTGTTTAAACTGGAGTATGTTCAAGGTGATAGATCTATCTTTTCTGTCATTTTACTCTCCTCTGCCTCCCAGGAGACCTCTACCCCTCAGGCTGGCCCCTGGTGCTGATCATGACACCAGAGAATCAATACCAAGAAGAGAAGAAGATTGAAAGTGCCAGGCAGAATCCTTGAAAATGCCATGGTGCATTGATAAAGGTAAAATGATTAGAACTTTACAGAGTTAAAGACCTTTGGACCTTTATTCTGTGGAGCAAACCAGTTGCTGAGCTGTAAAGGGATATGCATTTGGGGGTGTCTCCTACGTAAGCTGTGTGCTATTGTTTGTCCAGATACCCCAGCCAACTCCCTGTGTCTGCTTCTAATAAGTATCATGGGCCCTTGCACGTGGAAAGGCACACAGGAAAGGTAAAATGACAAGACATTTAGAACAAATAAGGAGAAGGGAAGGGAGAAAAAGAAGGGAGAGCAGGAGTCAGCTTACGTAATCCCCACATGTATGGCTGCTGTAGGTGTGGGGCATTCAATTCATGGAAAACTCCTGCTCCTTGTAAATAACAGCTAAGAATCCTGGTCTCCAACGTCTACATGTAAAGCTGCTTCTTTGCCCTTGAGCCTTTGGGAAGACTCCTCATACTGATGGAAAACTGGGAGGAATCCATCATATTACATAAAGTGCACCACAAGATTTAATTCATATAGTAAGCAGCCCACTACTCACACTCTTGCTCTTTCTCTCAAAAATAAAGAAACATTAAAAAAAAGAATTTTTGAAAAAAGGGGCACCTGGGTGGCTCAGTTGGTTGAGTGAATGCCTTCAGCTCAGGTCATGACCACATAGCTCATGGGTTCAAGCCCCACTTTGGGCCCTGTGCTGACAGCTCAGAGCCTAGAGCCTGGAGCCTACTTCAGATTCTGTGGCTCCCTCTCTTTCTGCCCCTGCCCTGCTTGCACTCTGTCTCTCCCTCTAAACAATAAACAAGTTTTAGAAAAAAAAGAATTTATAATAAAGAACCCAAAGTTCTGACAAGGCATAGATACAACAGAGTTACAAGATGCACCTTTGTTTCTATAAACCCCCACAGTGCCCTCAGAATTTGAAAGGAAAAACATGTTGAAGGATTTTCTCTCTGTTTCTAATTCACCAATCTTTTACTAATGGACTTTAAATATCATAGCCGTATACTCCCTGTTGTCCTTAAACTTTTTATTTCTTTTTATTTACTTTTTATAGGGCAGCCCAAAGCTAGATTATCCTTATTAAATTGAAGAGCAGAATGCATGTGGAAAATATTTTGCTAAATGTAAAACACCCTACGAATGTTAGTCATTAATATTGTCGTTTATTAACTAATGCTGATTCTCATTAGGAGGAGTTTGGTGAGCCTGTCTACCACTTAGCCACCCTCAGCATCATGTGCTGTGATTTTATGATGTGGAATAAGCCAGAAAGAGAACAGAATATGCCACATGTTATCAGATTAAAAAAAATTTTTGTAAATCTCTATTTAAAGATTTCTTCATCAAATATTTATTTCTTTCTAAAGTATATTTATTTATTTGGAGAGAGAGAATTCAAATGGGGGCAGAGCAGAGAGAGAGACAGGGTCCTTACTGAGCCAAAGTCAGATACTTAACTGACTGGGCCACCCAGGTGCCCCAGCAAACATTTATTGAATAGCTATTTGTGAAAGCAACAGAGAGAAGTGAGTTAAATGGTCTATCCTCAAAGACCTTGGTGCATTATAAGAAGAAAGACTTTTTTTAGAAATTAAACACATTTATCATAAAAAAATTATGTTAAGTATAATGAAGAAAAAGAGCAGGTGCCAGTGGAGAATATAACAGGAGGCAGTAGTTACACAGGGAGAGAGGTTCAAGGATGAGAAGAGTGCTTAGGACTAGAGCATGTGCTAGATTGATATTTATTGAGTGAATGAATAAGTAGTACATGAATTAATTAATAGTCTCTCTGCATAAGTGAAATTTAAGCTGGGAACTGAAGGGAGCATGGGAAGTATGCTTGGGACTTTTAAAGGTCTGAAAAAAAGCCAGTAAGACGGTGAGTCGAGAAGGTGATGTGAAGGACAGAGGCCGGTGGGCAGTGGCTCAGGCAGAGCTCCGCGGACCACCAGCAGGATTTTGTGTTCTCTTGTTGGCATGGCGGGTCTGTGGAGCTTTCCCTCCAGAGTAACCTGATCTGATGTAATCTCTCAAAGGATCTGTCAGGGCTGTTGCCCAAAGAATGAAGCAAGGGTTGGGACACAGGGGACCAAGTACGGAGGTCACTTAACAAACTGTTGTAGGAGTCCAGACTACTGATTGCCATGGTGTGTGCTAGGGCAGGGCAGCATAGATGAAAATGAGCAGACATACTCATGAGGTACGTTGAATTTAGAATTAAGAGACCCTTGATGATTGATCGGGAGGTGATGGAGGTATCAGAGATTGCCTGGAGATTTCTGGCCAGGACAACTGGGTGGATGAACCCCGAGAACAATGAAGTAGGTTGGAGTGGGCGGTGGTCATAATTTTAATTGGTGTAGAAAGAAAACATCTTGGTCAGATGGGAGCAGCATGTTGGGTTTAGAAAGTGAGATTGTAGGCACTACTACACTAATGTCCTTCTTTCTCTGTGATTGGTGTTTCTAAATACGTCTTTCAAAAGCAAATTGCGTGGAATGTAGTTCTACCAACTCTGACTAGACAGTACCACACGGCACAGATCTCCTCTCTGGGATTAAGGAGACCCTAAAGGAGGAAGAACCTTTTTAATTTGTAGGCGTTTAGAGATTCCCCAAAAAGGCTGCATTGTGAAATTAACTAAGCTGTGATTGGTTGTTAGCTTCTCCTTAAGCTGACCCTACCGTCTCTGCAAGGCATTTTCCTTTCCATGATTCTTTCACCTCTGATAATGTTTCAAAGAACATCTCAATTATGTGATAATAGTTGTTTTTTAAGATTGTATTAAAATACACATATCATCCAATCAACCATTTTAACCATTGTCAAGGGAACAGCTCAGAACACTTGGTTATCAAGTGCATTCACTGTTGAGGAACCATCCCCGTGGTCCATCCCCAGAGCCCTTTCCATCTTGCAACACAGAATCTCTGTCCCTGTTAAACAATAACTCCCCACCACCCTCCCCCTCCCCCAATAGTGTTTTTAACTTAGTTGTAACAATTTCAATCGCCTTACAAAGAAAGATCTCCTGTCTTAGCTGGGGCAGATTAGGCCATAGGCAGAGGAGTGGGAGCCAGCCCCTTAGGGGATAGGGCTTTGTCCTGGGTGAGCATCAGCTCTTCCTGGGGAGGGCCGGTGGAAGGGAAGAGTGGGGCTCCACAGGGGAACCAACATGTGAAGGAGGCAGAGACCAGCACTTTGCAAGGTTTTCTCCCACCATCAAGAGGCAACTTCTGTTCCTTCCCGGATAAAGCTTTGGCATTACTGGGTCTTCGTTTTAACAACTTTATTGAGAGATAATTCACATAACATACAATTCACCAATTTAAATCATACAATTCGATAGTTTCAGCGTACTAATGGAGTTTGCAGCCATCACCTGCATCAATTTTAGGACCCTTTTCTCAGCCTGGAAAGAAACCCTAAACCTATGAGCAGTCACACCTGACACTAGCACTACCCACCAGCCCGACTGCCTGTCCGTAGGCAACTATTCATCTACTCTTTCTTTATGGACGTTATGGATTTCCCTATTCGGGACATTTCATGTAAATGGAAGCTCACAAACATGTGTTCTCTGATGAGAAATGTTTTGTTTTAATGGGGGAATGCATTACTCTTTTGCTAGGATTTCCCTTGGTAAGCAGCAAAACACAATAGCCCTGACCCCAAATCACAGCCAGGCAAGCTGGCAGAATTGCAGTGTTGGAGGGGCTGCCAGAAACCCCCCTCCCTTGAGGTCCCCCCACCAGGGGATCAAGGTTTCTGAGTTCCTATCTCTCCATCCTGTCAAAAAGCATGAATGCCATTCCTTCCTTCCCGGGGGGAGTCCCTGGGGCTCAACGCTCTAGGTGATGTGAAAGCCTCGGGCCCTACAAGCATTTCAGGTTACAATTCTCTGCCCTTTATCATTGGAGGGTATCCTGGAGGGAAGAGAGACTCAGGGCAACGCTGTGAAACAGGACTCACAGCAGGGACGAGGGGCCACACCACTTCCCAAATGCGTCACACAGAAACCACCGGGAAGATTTTGCCCTAAAAATGTTCTTCTGCTGGCACAGGGATTCCACGGATAGCAATTCTTTTCTTTGGGTAAATCATAAACTCTCCCTCCACGTGTTTAGTGCTTTAGTTTACCAAGAGCTTGGGCACATATTGCCTTTGCAATATCTTTCATTCTATTAGTTTCGATAGAGCACTATCCATCTGTTTCTTGTAACGAGATTGTTGAAGACGAGGTGCTTTGCCTCATTGGTGCTCCCAGAACACTTTACACTTACCTCTATTACAGCATTAGCACCTTTTATTATAGCTATTTGTTTACACAGTTTACTTGTCCCGTTAGACTATGAGCTACCACAGAGTAGAAGCTTCCAGACCCCGCACACTGCAGGACACATAGTAGGCAGACAGTAAAAAAAAAAAAAAAAATGGCAGTGCTCACAACCTGTCCTACGGGAAGAAAACCAGGCCTTATGCCTGTAAAGATAAAGTGATTTACTGAAGAACTTGTTAACCTCAGACTTAGGGCTTTTCACTTTGCAGAGGTGCTTATTACAAATGTATATACATACGTATGTTGTTTGCAGTTCACAAAGTGCATTCAAATACATTGTCTCAAGTGGCCTTTATAATAGTCTTATAACAGAGGTGCACCGTCTTGGAGCTTTAACAAATTAGGAACCGGTCTCAGAGATGTCAAGCAATTTACTGGGCAAACCAGCCTGAAGCAAGGGCTTTGCAGAACTGTATTTAGATGCTAGTTCTGTCCCTTCTTGCTAGTGATTTAACTGAGCCATAGTTACTTCACTTCTAAAATGGGAGTTGTAAACCCTGCCTTGTTGAAGTTTCTGAGATTTATAGATCATGTAAATACATTGCTTGGCTCATAGTGAGCACAGAATGAATTGGGAACTATTATTGTTGCTAGTTGGAAGTTGGAAGCTGAAAGTTAACATCTGCATTTTTTAAAGCAGCCCTCTGCTGGGGCAGTACCTTCTTTTAAGGTAGGAATACCCAGGGATGCATAACAGTGTAAGACTAGAACTTCAGAGCAGAAAGTATTAGCCCAGTAGTGGGAAGGTAATACCGGAGTTATGGAAGGGAATCTTGGAGCTGGAAGGGGACAAAGGTAAATGCTACCGAACTCACCATGTTTTCCAACGTAGGTTTAGAGTGCAAGAAGTTGGCGGGGGGGGGGGGGGGGGGGGGGGGGGGGGGGGGGGGGGGGGGGGGGGGGGGGGGGGGCAGCTGGAGTATCCTGATGCTGTGCTGTGCAGCCTACTTCGCCCTGTAAATTCTCTAGGAGAGCGATATAGATCCTTGACACACCAACCTGTGGCCTCTGCACTCTTCACGCCCCAACACCTTCCTTTCTCTGTTCCGCTCTGTTCCTCAGGGAGAACATTTTGCAAATTCCCATACTCCCTCGAGGCCGGGTGAGTGGCTTTCCAGATTGGTTATGAATCAGAGGAGCATGTGCATTTGTTTGACTTTGATGTGTCAACACTTGTCTGCATATGTCTCCTTTTGCAATGTTTGGAAAGCGAGGGCCTAGAAGATGAAGTGTTACCTCTTGCCTTGGCCACACTTGGATTGAATAGCCTAGCCACTCTGAATTCATTTGGTGTTTATGGGAATATCATATGTAGTTCTGTCGACATTCCCTAACCATTATAATGCAGTTACCGTAGATAATGCTCTCCTAGTGCAATATGTTATCACCATTTTAACAACCTGACATACGATCGGCTCCTATTATCACTTAAATGAATCCATTAAGCAGCTAGAGGCTTCCAGGAGTCGGATATGAGAGCATCAAATGGGCAAACCTGTGCCACTTCCAACACGGCTGACCTCATTCGCTGGAGGAAAGACTCCTTCTACCTGAGGGTCACCCAGCCAGCTCTCCCAATGACTTGGGAAACAGTTCCTTCAGAAGCTAAGTTAGTCCCCAGGCCCTGAGCTAAGTGAGAAAATCCCACCTTATTACACCCTTCCTTAATGTACAAAAGAAATGTAGGTGCCTAAGAAGAAGGCAATGAGATGTAATCAAATTCACAATTCTGACTACAGAGCTGAGTAGTTTAGGTCTGAGGGAGGCAGCAAATTATACAGAGACGTGAGATTGTGCCTGAAATTACCACTTGCCTGCAGGGTTTGATTTGAGGGATAATAACAGTGTCGACTAACATTTGTAAAATGTATGAGGTTTACAAACCTTTATCACAGATGCTGTCATTTATTTGGTCCTCAAAATACCCAATAATGTAAAAACTATTATACCCATTTTACAGATGAGGCAAGAGAGTTTTTCATCAAGTCAGCTTCACAGGCTTATAGGAGGAGTAAACAAAATAGCAGGTGTAAAATGTGCTTCAGTAAGCGCTCTCCACGTGTTCTCTTATACCTAGAAAGGAAAGGATCCTCTGGCCAAAATTCTCTCTCTGCCCACCCTGAACTCGATCCCCAATTCCCACCATTAAATCAACAATCCAACTGGCATTGGATCCCTGAGACAGCTACACCGTAGCAGTCTGGTACCTTGAGTCCATTTTTATAACTTGACCAATGATGGGAAGAGCCAAGAACTCAGGGATCAAACGTATGTGATATAATTAAATAATTAAATGTCACAAGGAATGGACTTTCAGTTACTATGACAAATCAGCAAATTAAGTTTATAGGACGTGCCCCTCAGACCTCAAAACAGTGAGAAGTCCCAGAACTCTGAGAAGTTTGGATCAGGAGACAGTTTGAATTTTCAAATTAAACAAGGTAAAGTCTGTCCTTGGTTGGGATAGCATAGACTTTTTTTTTTTTTTTGAAAGACCATTTTTTTAGAGTAGTGTGGAGTCCACAGCAAAATGGAGAAGAAGGTGCAGAGATTTCTCCTATACCCAACTGCTCTCACACACAGCTTAGACTTTAAGAGCCAGCTCCCAGGACTCAGAGGATAAGATAGAGCATGAAACTCTCACGGGTAAAAAGGGAGGAAGAGAAGATGGAATCCAAAGACACAGAGGCGGTGCTGCCCGGCCAGGGCTGAGAGCAGGTCATCCGACACAGAGGAGCCACAGAGCTGGGGGGACAGTAGGGCTCCGTGGGAGCAGAGACCCACTCTCTGTACACTGTCAAAGTCATCCCAATGCCAGCTGGGGCTCTGGTCTTCTCAAAGCTTTGGGTGATTGTGCCTCAAACTGTTCAGTTCCAAGGTTGAATGCCTCCCCTTAGCCCTTTGCATTCTGGGCAACCATTCTTGGTTTTGTCTCTTGCTTGGAGTTCAACGTCATCCTTTCCCCCACCCCCTGCTTTTTTTTTTTTTTATTACTTTCTTTGAGGATTTGTGGGATTATACAGGAGATGGAGGTGGGGTCATAGTTCAGAGGGGTTCCTCCTCTACTTTCTTTCCTAATCTCCTTGCTGAACACTTCATGCCCTTTACACCACTGCCCGTAGAAACTCTAGAAACTAACAGGATCATGGAGTGCCTTGGATGGGTCAGTCAGTTAAGTGTCCAACTCTTAATTTCAGCTCAGGTCATGATCTCACAGTCCTGAGATGGAGCCCAGAGTTGGGCTCCATGCTTACAATGTGGAATCTGCTTAGGATTCTCTCTCTTCCTCTCTCTTTCTCTACACTTCTCTTGCTCTCTCTCTTTCCCAAAAAATAAAAGAAAAGAAGAAAAAGAAAACAAAGAAACACAATCTATGTGTGACCCTTCCCAGAGCACACAGACCCCTCTGCTTCCCTCCTGGGACCAGCCCTGTCAAGCCAGTTTACCTTTCGTAGCCCCAAACTGTTCCCAACTTTGGCCACCCCTGTCTTGGGGAATACTGGTGGATTTATATTCTCCATCTCATTTCAACCATTTTTATGTGCTTTTTAATTTTCCTTCTGTATCTCTGTCTTTCTTGCAGGGCCAGAGAGGAGAAGAAAAGGATGGCCGAAGGAAGTGAAAGGGCCCTGCAGCAAATTATATCTCCTTTACCATCGTGTCCTGACACTAATAAGCCATAAATGGCATTCACCTGTGGACAAATAAACTGGTGAAACTAGTGATGCTGCCTTAGCTCCCAGGGGAGGCGATATGAAAAATACCTAGGCATCTAGGCAGAAAGGAGCTGGCCAGCCATAGGACCCTGGTGGTGCTGGGGTGCAAGGTGCTCCCTCCAGACACTTCCATCCTATGTCTGAAGGAAGTGAGTATGGGGTGTGTGGACAGAGGAAAGCAAATTCAGTGCTGAGCCCCAAATTTAGTGGGGATGGGGGTACAGTGGTGACCCCTGACAAAGGCGGACCTTTCGTGCAAGGGGAGCATACCCTGCCTAGTGGAGCAGGTCTGTCAGAAAGAAGCCAGAAAAGGTTGTTGCCCTCTCTGTGGTTAATGGGGTAAAAAAGGGTACTTCCTCAGCTCTGCAGTCGGTGCCATCATATAAATTGAAACAGACAGAATTACCATTGATACAAATTAAAAACAAATAAAAAGGGTACACAGAGCTGATTCTGAGAGTTCAAACTCCATTACCAGCTGATTTACTGAGCAGTGACCTGTGATTGTGGGGGGGGGGGTGCAGGAGGAGCGAGGAGTCTCTGCGAATCCCATCAACCCCTTTGCCATGTGGCACACCAGTCAATAAGCTATTTAATTTAATGGGAAGCGGTATTGACGAGCCGGAGAATGCAAGTCACAGAAGATCCAGCTGGAAGGAGCAGATAAAGTCTTCAACCTGGCCTCTCTCGGGGTACCCACCCCTCAGCATCCCCTCCATCAGAATCAGAGGAGGCATCCATGGGATTTGCGGGGTGTTGGGGTCCCAAGGGGACGGTGCTTAGGAGGGATTACCAACACAGAGAGATGGAGTCAGAAAGAGGTGGGTTGCAGGAGAGATTGGTAAGAAAATGGGAAACAGATCTTCAGAATTGAGGACAATACTGTAAACGACCTTTCAGAGTGAAGGCAGCCGGGAAGTGGGGGGAGGCCAGCAATTCCAGAGGGAAACGGAGCCGCTGCATCCCAGGAGAATGAGTCCCGCTGTGTGTTTTACTGTCTCTTATGGGGCCCCGATCAGGAGGGAAATGCTCCCAGAACGAGAAGCACCCTTTGCCCACCACAAAATGGAAGTTGAGAAGCCAAGCAGGTCACATGTGCTTTGCATTTGGGGCTGCGGTGGAGAAGGCAAGGGAGATTTTTAGAAAATGATCAGTCAAGCAGAAAATCAGAACTGGAAAGGGCCTAGGGAAGACTCTAGTTCAGTGTCCCCCATCCCTCTCCTCCCCCTGTCCACACGTTTGGGGAAAGCAAGGCCCGGAGAAGGTGAATAAGACACAAGGTAAGGAAGGCGAAGGTGGGGGAACTGGATTATTTCAATCCGGTTCAGCACACTCCCCACTGCTTTGCAGGCTGTAACAGACCCAGGCGATGGCATGGGACTTGGGCCACTCCCAGCCTTCACACATGCTGAGCTTCAAGACAGGAGTTTATAGGAATAAACATAAAACAGCTAGTTGGTAGAGACTGATATTTATTTATGAAACAACCATGGGGAGAGTGCGTACTTGTGAAATAGGTATTGTTCTAAGTGTTCTGTAAACATCAGTTCCTTTCATCTTCAAAATAACCCTGTAAGAGAGGTACTATTTTTACCTATATTGTAACAGATGCAGAAATTGGGATACGGAAGAGTAACTTTCTCGAGGCTCGACCAGCTGGGATGTGAACGCAGGCACCCTGACTCTGGAGTCCACACGAGGTGCTGTGTTACTTCCAGTAATAATATTAATTATAATATTAATAATAACAACAACAACAACCGTTGGTTGATTGCTTACCAAGGCCAAGTGTGCTGTGAAACATTGTATTATGTAAATATCAAAACAATTCCATGAAGCAGGTGTCATTACTCCCACTTGACAAATGAGTAAACTGAGACTCAGGCTGGTGAAGAACATTACATGAATCTCACAGGTGGGAAGTGCCAGAGCCAGGCCTCAGAGCCAGCTCTGTCCTACTGCAAAGCCTGTTCTCGCACCTCCAATTTGAGCACGTCCCCCCCCACGCCCCCAGCAGAAGAACGAGGTCCCACCTGCAGCTCTCACATGACTCCACGGCAGGACCTCCCACGTCATGTTCTCATAGCTGAGTAAACACTCCCCTCGACGTGCCTCCAAACCCTTGTTTGTTGAATGGCGGAATTACCTCGTCGGACTGTTACAAAGATTGAATGATATAAATGTATTCATGATTACTGATTATCACGATTATCACGATGAACATGTTATCATGTATTGGATGATACAAAGTATTTAACTAGTATGTACGAGGCCCTGATCCGGGCACTGGGGGTGTCACAGCAGAGATGGTTTCCTGGGTATACAGCCTGTGTGGTTGCACGGGGACCTGTGTTAAGAAAGGCCTCACATGGGGTACCTAGGGGACTCAGCCGGTTAAGTGTCTGGCTTCGGCTCAGGTCATGATCTCACGGTTCGTGGGTTCGAGCCCCGCCTTGGGCTCTGTGTTGACAGCTAGCTCAGAGCCTAGAGCCTGCTTCAGATTCTGTGTCTCCCTCTCTCTCTGACCCTCCCCTGCTCATGCTGTCTTTCTTTCTCTCAAAAATAAATAAAAACATTTAAAAAAATTTTTAAAACAGAAAGGCCTCACATATGGGGTTCAGAACTCTGGTGGTGCTGACTTTAAATTCTCAGTAATTGCATCTTTGAGTCTGTATTTTGTAAACATGTCTGATGGGGCAATGGAGCTGCCTGAGGGCTTCGAGCCTCAGCCTCATGTGGAGTCTTGTCTCCCTGAAACAGGTAATGACCACCTACCCCATTCTCTGGGGCTCTGACCCCACCTGGCTTCCCCCTCCCAATCCCCATCCTGCAACCAGTACTGCCCCCTTCCCCCCAGTGCGGGGTCTGCGTGCACACCTGGAGAGGGTCAGGTGTGCTCGCCCTGTAGCATCTGGGCTGAGAGCATAACTGGGCATTCCTGCTCTGATCTGCCTGCACCAACGTGTAACTTGGCAGGTGGCCTCCCCAAGCCAGGTAAGGAGAGCATCCCGGCACAGTCACGGGGTGGTCACGTGGGCACCTGTGAGGGTCTGCCCTGGCTCAGCGTCGATGCCTGTGCCTGACAGAGAGCAACCTTAGTCAGCAAAGAAAAACCACCATGACAGTTCAAGACAGACTGGAGAAAAGATAAAAGCTTTATATGTTAGCACCTTGAACAATACTTTTTCTTGCCTTTTTTTTTTTTTAATTTGAGAGAAAAAGAGAAACCAAGCTGGGGAGAGGAGAGACAGAGAGAGAGAAAGAGAGAAAGAATGTTAAGCAGGCTCCATGCTCAGTGTGGAGCTCAAGGTGGGGCTTGATCTCACGACCCTGGGATCATGACTTGAGCTGAAATCAAGAGTCAGACGCTCAACTGACTGGGCCACCCAGGTGCCCCATTTCCTGCTTTAAAAAATTGTTTTTAATGTTTTTAATTTATTTTTGAGAGAGAGAGAGAGAGAGAGAGAGTATGAGCAGGAGAGGGGCAGAGAGAGAGGGAGATGCAGAATCTGAAGTAGGCTCCAAGCTCTGAGCTTTCAGAACTCATGCCCGATGCAGGGCCCAAACTAGCAAACCGCAAGATCATGACCTGAGCATAAGTTGGATGCTTAACCAACTGAGCCACCCAGGCTCCTCTTCCTATTTCTGGTTTTTTGAATAAAGGGCTTGCATTTTCATTTTGTATTGGGCCCCTATCTTAATAGGAAAACACACACAAAGTTAATCACAGAGTTAAAGGCTTACATGACAGAAATGTATTTTTACAGGCCTAGAGGCTAGAAATCCAAGATCAAGGTGCTGGCAGGTTTGGTTTCCTCTGAGGCATCTCTCCTTGACATGGAGATGACCACCTTCTCGCTGTGTCCTCACATGGACACATCTCTCTGCGTGTGCACACTCCTGGTGTCTCTGTGTGTGTCCACATTTTTTCTTCTTACAAGGACATTAGTCTGATTGGGTTTTGGCTCATCCTATTGGCCTCATTTTAACTTAATTACTTTTATTAAGGGCCCTCTCTCCAAATCGAGTCATATTCTGAAGTACTAAAGATTAGGGCTCCAGTGTATGAATTTTGAGAAGAACACAATTCAGCCCATAATATGTTATGTTACTAGTGTTGGTCAAATTATGTTGCTAGTGTTGATCAGAAGTGGAGAAAATATTCCATTCTCATAGAGCATCCTTTCATGAGAGAGGAGATAGGTAATTAAAAAGTAAACACGTAGTGTGTCAGATGGTGATAGGGTCTCTGAAGAACAGTAACATGGGGTGAAAGGCACTGAGAGTAATAGGGAAGGTGCTTGCTGTTTTATATACAATGACCAGGGAAAGCCTTTCTGATAACCTAACCTTTAAACAGAGATCCGGAAGAAGTCAGGAAATGAACTGGATATATATCAAGATGGCGGGGATAAAAGGACTAAGTTATTAGAATATACTCTGGCACACCATATTCTATAAATATTTATCATCATCATCATCATGATCATCATCATCATTACCATAATACTTGTTATTACTTTCCCTGAGTCTATTCTGCTACAGATAATAGAGATCTAACTGCACTCCTCAGTCTTGAATCATTCTGACCAAGATTGACCAAGTTCAAGGACTCTCTGTCCTGCAGCAGGTGAAGTCTGAAATTAATCCTGCTGTCTTGGGTTCAATACTTAGTGTGCCCAGAGTGACTGAGCCCTGCGAGCCCCAGGTACCAGCTGTGCCCCAAGCAAGTGTCCAATTAATCCCTACTGAATGGGTTCTATATTTGTGACTAAGCTTCTAGAGCCCCAAGACCCCTCTTCAGCTCTTCATCTCTCATTCCCATTTTGTTTCCTCATAACACCCCTGACATCCTTTTCTCCAGAGTAATGGCTCTTAACCTGCTGTTGCGGGGAGGTAATGTTTCCTCCCAGGGATCATCTGGCAATGTCTGGGGACAGTTTGGAGTTGGGGATGACATGATTAGGGGGGGCCTGCTCCTGGTACCTGGTGTGTAAAGGCCAAAGATGCTGGTAAAGCCCCTCTGATGGAGAGAGTGCCCTCCCCCCCCAGCAAAGAGTTCCCCAGCCCCAAATAGCCATGTTGCTGCAGTTAAACACGCTGCCCTAAGGTTTATACAGAATGAAAATCCCTGCACTAACTGCCAAAAACAAGACAGGACAAGGGAAGCAGGGGGAGAAGCATCAGATGAAAGGTTCCCTTAGTGGGGGGAATCTACCTTCTTTATTCGCCCCCATTTCTTTCCCAGGGACCCCAGATGGTGCCTAGAGTGCTCCCGTTAACAGATGGTCACCCCAGGCTCTAGATCTTGCTCACTGTCTATCGTTCTGCTGCCCTGCATATCCACTTAGCTGGGCACCCGTCAGTTGGCCCCAAATCGGCTTCATAGATGCCTTTGGAGACTGAATTTTGAAGCACTTGCTGCACCCCATGGGTGAGCTGACAGAATCAGGCCCAGCTCATTGTCCCTTCCCAGGATGGCTTACTGCTGAGTTTGGCCCAAGGATGACGCTGAGTTTGTCATACCAAGAAGGTTGGCCATGCCAGATCGTATCAGTCTGTCACATAAAGGCCCTCCCGTTCCACATCTGCTTGGGACCACAGGCGTTCTTTAAATTGAGTGGAACTTCCTCCTTACACATGGCAGGTCCGTCCCTCACGCTGCCCCTGGGCAGCGCGCTGGTCGTGGGTGGTGTGGTGTAGCGATAGAGCATTTTCCATTCATAGGTCAGGGGATAATGGTGCACGGAACAGCCGGTCCCAACAGTGTCTGAAAGCTTTTGTGAGCCCCACAAGGCATGTTCCAGCAACATGAAGATTCCCTTCAGACGGATTTCTATGGCAACAGACAACATCTAAGAGATGAAAAGTGTGTTTTGAAAGTCACTAGCGTCTCGGGAACTGATAAAGTAGGGTCACTTAAAGACGGGATTGGGAGGTGCAGAGAGGGACAGAGGGCATCGGAGGAGGGAGAACGTGTGGCGAGTTTGAAGCCAGGTTATGCACAGAGCCTTTGGAGTTTTGCCCCGAAGGGCAGAGGTAAAAGAGAAGAGAGCATACCCGCTGCTAAATGTAAAGCAAAAGCAAAGGAGGGACACCAGGGTGTTAAGCATCTGACTCTTGATATCAGCTCAGGTCATGATCTCATCTGGCTCCACACAGACAGTGCTTGGGATTCTCTCTCTCCCTCTATCTCTGTCCCTCCCCCAGTCATGCCCAGGCTCACTCTCTCTCTCTCCTTCTCTCTCTCTCAAAATCAATAAATAAACATTACAAAGAATTTTTTTAAAGTCCTTTAAAAAAAGTGAGGGAGAGGAAGAGACAGGCAGTGGAGGCCGATGTTCTGGGCATCAGCTTATTCCCAACCCTTTGCTTTGTCAGCCTCACCCAGAAGTGGATGTGCCCCTTCTTAGAAAAAGTTACACAATTACCTTGACTTTAATCGTAGTGGCAACAAAAGAGGGAGGGGGAGATTATGCAACAGTTTGATTATCTTGAGAAATTTACTGTCGGACAAGAAATCCTGGGCCGAGAATCAAGAGGGCGGGGACTGGAGCTTTCTCACCGCTGCTCTCGGCCACCCGATCCTGGCCAGTGACGGGACTTTTACAAACGGTGGTTTATCCACAGTAAAACCATAATAACCACTCTGCCTCCATCAGAGCCTGTTCTGAGAACCAAATGAGGTAATAACTGCAAATATGTTTTGTAAACGGTAAAACATTAAACTAGCATTTCCCATAATGTTCTCTGTAGAACATTAATTCCATGGAATGTTACTAAGAGACTCAAGTCAAAAAAAAAAAAAAAACCAACAATAAAGTGAAAGGGTTGTGGTTGTTGTTTTAAGTGTGGGACTTGTGAATATCTTTCCAATACTAAATTGCCTGTGGAATCTTTTATTGCGGACTATCTTGCATGACTACAGTCGCAGAGCACTGTTTGGGAAATGTTTCCCTAAAGAAAGAGAAGACATCATTTATGCTATCTGTGGCTACTGTGTGAACAAGAGCAATGCACACCAGAGAAAAGGGTCAGATTGCCTTGGCAACAAGGGAAAGGGGCGCTAAATTTGTTGCTCCTCAGACCAGGCTAAACGTAAGAAAAGCAAAATTGGAGAACCACGCACTTTCCAAGAAAGTGAAATGGGTTCAACTGTATCCCCGAGAAAGGATGTTGAATCTCTAACTCCCAGCACATGTGGAGTGTTTGGAAAGAGGGGCCTTCACAGAAATAATCAAGTCAGCAATGAGGTCATTAGGGTGAGCCCTAATCCAATATGACTGGTTCCTTTTCAGAGGGGGAAATTTGGACACAGGGAGAGAGAGGCACTTCGTAACATGCCATGGGAAGATGGAGGCAGAGATCAAGGCGATGCAGCTACAAACCAAAGATGGCCAGCAAATGAGCGGAAGCTAGGGGAGAGCCACAGACCAGATTCTCCTCACAGCCCTCAGGAGGCGCCAACCCTGCCCCCACCTAGATCTGGGACCTCCAGCATCCCGAACTGTGGGTCACAATAAATGTCTGTTGTTTAAGGCGCCCAGTTTGAGGTGCTTTGTTATAGCAGCCTTGGGAAGCTAACACACTGTACCTCCCCCAAAGAACCTGGAAGTCCATACGTCAGCTTCTGTGAACGCCTAACATGTCGCTGCAACTCAGGACACAGGTGACGTCAAAGTTGAGCTCTATTTAATAAGGTCATAATAAAATTTACTAAGATTCCTGATGCTTTTATTGTTCCTCTTGGGCTCAAAGCCAACCATGTTTGAAAAACTAAGTGACGCTAAAGATGAGCTGTCTTCACTGGGGAAATACTCACCCCATCCAGAGCAGGATAAAGGGATGGCATACATCTGCAGGAGTTGAGATATTTGAATCTCTTCCAAAACTATACCCAACCAAGCCATGGCAGAGAGATGGGTTGGATGTCTCCTTAGCAGGAGCACCCTACTAGGTCTAGACTTCATACGTGATTATCGTGTCCAGCATCTGGTATAAAGAGAGATCTGAAAATGGGGAGAAAAACTCAAGAGTTGGGCCTGAGTGGCTTGACAAAGAGTGCCGGATAAATTCCAATCAGCCTGAAGCAATCAATCTTTTGAGGACCACAAGGGTTATTTCAAGGCATTTTTACGAAATCGTTTTTTTCCCTAAGATATCCAATTCTTACAAATATTTAAACAACATATTGATACGTTTCTCTATGGTTTCTGACAGGGTCAAATATTTGTTCTCTACTGGGAAGTGTTTGCAGTGTGGTAGTGTTGAATGCAGAGTCCTTAAATTGCATTTTCCAGCCTTTCGTTTCAGGGAAGTGTCATTAGCACTCTGCCATTTCCCCAAATTTTCCGATACATTATATTGGGCAAACTCACTTTTTCCATAAAGTCTGACAAATAGTAACATAACATGGACAGAATATCAGCTTCTATTTTGTCCAGACTTCCAGGAGGCTCCAAACTAATTTAAATGCTCAACCTCAATAATTATTAAAATTCTCACTTCCTCTATTTTTATGAGTGAATCATTTCTGTTTCCTACTTCTATTTTAAAGCCTTAGTTTTATTGTTATGTTTCTGAAATATGCCTTAGATAATCTTTCCTGAGCTCCAAACTTCAAATATCCAACTGTCTACTATCTATATATCTCTGCCTGGATGTTCTACAGAAACTCAAGAAACTCAAGAAAGCCCAAGATGACGTTCAGAATCATGCTTTTACTTTTCCTTTGGAAACAGACAAATCCTCCTACCTCTCTGTCACTAACATTCACTTACTTCCTTAAGCCACATATTTGGGGCAGTTTACATGTCTTTCTTTTTAACCACTCACTCTCAATCCATTATCATTCTCTTGACCTTGACTACTGTTTCCAGATGAGTTTCCCACTGTCTCTGTGCTGCGTCTGCCTTTATTCAGATCTTCCTGGATTCCTGCAACACCTCCTAATAATACATTTCCCTTCGTCCAATCTATTCTTTCAAAGAAATTAGTCCAGTGATGGCACTTAGCTTTTAAAATATTTTTCAAGCTTGTTCTTGTTGTGAGGATGGATCCAGGTCCCCGTGGTGTGGTGCACACGGTTACCTCTCCAGCTTTAGGTCCCTTAATATGTTATTCAAGTTCACCTCCTCAGACGCAGGCCATAGCAGGATGTATTCCCATGGTCACCTCCTCAGACTCAGGACTCTTGGCACAAAACCAATGTTCAGCTTTCCAGCTTCAAATTCCAACATGACATTCATACACACCTCCACGGTTTCAGTAATTTATGCTCCAGACTTTTTGAATTATCTTCAATTTCACAATGAGAATCGATTCTAAATATATACAGTTTCTGTGCCTCCTTCTTCTGGGTCAGTTGCACTACCATTAAATATCTCAATAGCTCTTATTCAACCAGAAATAACACTCGTCTCCCCAAGATAAAGTGTCAGAGGAAAAATAAATGCCAAACCTTTGAACTTGCTGTTTTCTTTTCCTTGAATGGCATTTTCAAACCCAATTCACCTGGATAATCCCTCATTCTTCTGAGGCCTCTCTCAAGCCTCACTTCTTCCTCTGGACAGGTTTTGCTATTTTCTTGCTTCTCTTTAAGACTTCCAGAGCTATCTTGCCTGTGTGTCTCTAACGTGTCCTATACCTAGTTCTACTATCATATCACACTGCATTGTAATCGTATGTCACCTTGTCTGTACTCACCACTACCATGACCACTAAATTTTTAAGTTCCTTAAAAGCATAAACTGTTTGGTACCACTTCTATCCTCAGAATCTAGAACAGTGACTATCACCCAATGTTGAATGTGAATTCAACAGAAAGTTTGTCCAGGAAATGAGCAAATGAGAGTTTTCCTGGAGTTACATGAATTATAATAGGTAAATAAAAAATGATGACCTTTAAAATTTAAAGCAATACCAAACACAGCCAGTCACAATTACTACTGATCTACTTCACAGCAAAGTAGTTCGTGTCTATGAATATGTCTACTGCCAGTGTGATGATGTTCCCTAGGTAAATCACATGTAATTAACTGAAATTTACATTTTCTTACTTTTTATACAGCAAAGGCTTAGGATAAATCATGGGCAAGGAAGACATGCTGTCTACCTGTAAGAAGCTTATTTCTAGATACGAGATTAGGCTGTATGTGCAGATAATGAAAATGAGGCACCAAGAGAATAAGTAAATTATATAGGACCACTCAGGGAATAAGTGATAGGGTGAAAATTCCCACTTGTGCAACCAGCCTCCAGAGTCAGACCACTGTCCATTTTCACTAACTGTGAGATACTAAGGAGACATCTAAATATAGCACCTCATTTAGCTCAAAATTTTATGGTACAAAAGCAGTAAGAGGTAGAGGAAGTGGATGGAAAAGACCTTATGGAAGAGCTAGGATTTGAGTCAACTCGCGAGTTGTCCGCAAATACAAAGGAAAAGAAAGGGATTCCCAGAGAGAGGAGTATCACAAACTAAGTCCATGTTTCAACAAGTCATGATAGAAGGAAGAAAAATATTCATTATTTAGAGACAATAGTTCTCAAATTAGATTTAATCTGTTTTCTCCCAAGTTTTTTTCTCTTCTAATGCAAAGGTGCTTGTTTTTCAAAATCGAGACCATATTGTAAGCATAGTTTTGAGTCCACTTTTTAAAACTTGTATACAAATATAAGCCTTTTCCTATTATTGTAAACTATTCACCAACATTTTTTAAATGGTCCCCTTGATCATTAAACAGATGTGTGATGGTTTAATTAAAACTTGGGCTTTAATTAAACAATCTCCCTATTGTTGAACCTGAAAGTATAATATTTTTAGATTAGACATAATGCTTCTAAGAACATATTTGTCCACAAAATTTACATATTTCCTCTTATTTCTTTGTGATACAATTATAAAAGTAGCATTTATAGGTCTAAAGTTACTAATTTTTTTATTCTTCCCCCCCCCCCCCGCAGATAATTAATCTACTACTTGCTGGAACTTGGTTCTTAGTGATAAAAATAAAGTCTCTGTCTCAAGAGTTCACTTTCTAGAGCAAAAGTAAATAAGTACAGGCAAATATCAAATTACAGTAAAGAAAGTGCTTTAATTGAATGGCATCTGAGCAAAACTATAGGACCATGTGCAGAAAACAATTATCTCTGCTGGGAAAGTGAGGAACATTGCAGAGAAAGTGACTTCTGAAATATGTTTTTATTAGTTTGATTTGACACTTTATCTTGGAGAGAGAAAACTGTCATGTCCAATGAAGTCTGAGCTGTTGAGATAATTAAAGCTAGTACTCCTAACAGAAGAAAGAGCCCAGAGATTACATATATTTTACAATGTACTTGTCTGTACTATTAACTAATTTAATAATCATTATTAACATGTACAACCAAATCACCAAATGCAAAAATACCGAGTCATTTATTACCAATTTGAAAAAGAAGCTCAATGCCTTGCAGGCATGGCTCAGCTTTGGAGCACTTTGAAGTGGGACGGAAGCTGTTTCTATTCTGGAGGATTCAGGAAGCAGCACCTTGTCCTAAATTATTGAGAAGAGAGTGGAGAAAGCCCCAGGGTTTCTAGGATGGTCTCCTTCACACTCATCCTCTGAGTCAGCAGACTTGCCTGGTTTATGGCACTCTTAGAGTCTCATAATTGTTTTCATGGTGTCCCCAGGTCAAAGAAAAATACCTGTTTATTATTAAGTAATTTGATTAAATACATACCTAAAGTTAAGTTAATACATACCTCAAGTTAGGTTAAATACATAATAATATTTATGTCTTAGCACATCTCTGTGGCTTAGTCAGTTGAGCTGCAGCTCAGGTTGTAATCTGATGATCATGGGATTGAGCCCCACCATCGGGCTCTGCACTGAGCATAGAGCCTGCTTGGGATTCTCTGTCTCTCTGCTCCCCTCTCCCACTTATTCTCATTCTCTCTTTCTTAAAATAAATAAACATTTAAAAACAATAATATTTATGGACTAACAAATAGTAGCTGTTTAAAAATAAAGCACACCAATTGACAGAAAAAATATTTGTATTTTATTCTTAAATAACCACAATTACTTACAAATGGGACATGTGCAGAACTCTCAGACTTTGAAGCCTGATTAAACATTGCCACTCTTTATTTCCTGTTTCACATTGATTTTGATGCAATACTTGCTTATGATCATGGTAGCTATTATAAACATAGTTTCACCACAGTGTGACAGCGCATTGGTGGTGGGAACATAAAATGATACAGCAGCTGCTCAACAAGTGATATATAGAATGATATGATCCAACAATTTCATTTCTGGAAACAAACTTGAAAGAACTGAAAGAGGGATTTGGATAGATTTGTACACCCACATTCACAGTAGTCAAAAGGTGGAGCCAAGCTAAATGTCCATCTACGGATGAGTAGATAAACAAAATGTGGCATAAACGTATCATGAAATATTATTCACCCTTTAAAAGGAAGTAAATACCAACATGTGCTGCTACGTGGATGAACCTTGAAGATATTATGCTAAATAAACCAGACACAAAAAGA
Organism: Suricata suricatta; assembly: GCF_006229205.1. Lineage (NCBI taxonomy): Eukaryota > Metazoa > Chordata > Mammalia > Carnivora > Herpestidae > Suricata > Suricata suricatta. The sequence goes on from NC_043702.1 coordinate 141,864,231, forward strand.
CAGCTATTGCATAATTCCACTTACCTGAACTCCTGAGAGCAGTCAAATCCATGGAGACATGAAACAGAACCCTAGTTAGCAGGGGCTGAAGGGGGCAGAGAATGGGAGTTGTTTACAGACACCCACAACCTAAAATAGTCAGGAGGCAGTAGTGAAACCAAAGCATTTGTCTGGGATCAAGGAATTGCAATTTGCGGTACCTAGATTCAGGCAGCAACCTAACTGGTGCCCCACTAAAGAGCAAACGTCAGGGGTGTTTAAAGACAAACAAGGCATGCTTGTATACATCGTTTATAAGGAATTTTGATTGGTGTTGGTGGCAGAAACTTACACTTGGTTGAACATCATTTATTGCCAAAGCTATCACAAAGCAAAACTCTGTTATTGTAGCGAATCACAGGTATTCTTGCAAAGTCCTCGGAGTATTTGCCATTCTAAGTGTCTAGGTTGCCCTCGGTGAGGATGAGTGCAAAGCACATCTCTCAGCTGCATTTCAGACCCCTCGATCAGAGTGACTCCATTTTATGTCACCTTCCACAGTACGGAGTTTCAGTTTGGGATGATAAAAATGTTCTCAGGATGCTTGGCGCGGGGGGGGGGGGGGGGGGTTGCTGCACAAAAACATGAATACACTTAATTCCACTGAACTGTACTCTTAAAAATGGCTTAAATTATAACTTTTGTTACCACAATAACTAAAAAAAATGCAATGTTTGGGGCGCCTGGGTGGCTCAGTCCCTCAAGGATCCGACTTCAGCTCAGGTCATGATCTCCTGGTCCTTGAGTTCAAGCCCCATGTTGGGCTCTGTGCTGACAGCTCAGAGCCTGGAACCTGGTTCAGATTCTGTGCCTCCCTCTCCCCCACTCAAATCCTGTCTCTGTCTCTCAAAAATGAATACATGTTAAAAACAATTAAAACAAAAAGATGCAATGTCATCAAAGGACATGTAACACAATCTACCTTGAGCTGACGGTTTTTATGGTATCTGACAGATATTGAGTCTCACTATATTTCCCTTAAAAATCTGAAATCTTCCCCCTAAATATAAATGAGCCTCTGCATCTTTGTTAAAAAGATCTTCAGCTGCAGTGGGTGGTGGGGAAGTCTCCTCTTAGATTTCTTTCCACTGGTGATGAGGAACTGCCTGGCAAATTCCAGTTCCCCCTTCCTTATTATTGAGAACCTCAGATGTGCAAGGATTGGGTATATTTCTTTGCTTTCATGCTATTTCTTGAAAATTAACAATAATCCTGAAACAACCATACCATTATTCTCCTTTTACTGAAAGGGAAGTTGACTCTCAGAGTGGTTACAGGGTCTTCCACAGCTACTCAGGTAACTTTGTAGCTACAAAGTTAACAATGTAGCAGGCGGTCTCTCCTGGTTCTCGGTCCTCCCTGTCCCCACCCTATGCCCACTCCATTTCAGTTTCTGGAAAAAGAAACATTACAAAGCTTTTCCCTTAGCAGCCCATTCATTTTCTTGGGTGCTGGGGCTTATGCAGAGCCGAGAGTGCCTATGATTTTGTCTGCCACTTAACTGAGATTAGCTGGAAGCAATCTGCTTAAAGTTTAAGCATCAACTTATCACTTTGTTAACTGTGCATTCATTTTCAAGGGGATGGTTAACTTTAATGGGAATGGGGGATTGAATCATGCTGCAACAGGTTCTGTGACATGTGGGAACCAGAAGGGAAGTGGGAGCCCTTCCCTGTCAGATGCTGAATGGAGGGTGATCTGGGATAAAGATCTGGATTAATTCTTCGCCTGCAGATTCCTGCAGGGGAGAGACAGGAAGACTCCCATTCTGTCATCCAGTGATTGACATCAAGAATTCACTCTGCTCGAGAGCCAGGACAGTGCCTGGTGACTGAAAGAGTGACAGAAGGGAGGAGACAAGGTCAGAACTTTTCCCAGCAAAAGAAACACCGATGATGCTCCTGCACCCAATGGAAGAGAACTTCATGCCCATTCAATCCCCAGCACTTGACTTTACAGAGGAGGAAACTGGGGCCTATGTAGGAACTATGGCTTGCCCTGCAGTGCAAGGCAGGTCATGGCTCAAGCAAAACACAGCAGATCTCTCTCCCTGTCTCTCACCTTCCATGAGTCTCTGGACTTCTCCATGGCAGTAAAGTACAGCTTGCATGATTTCATCAACCAAAAGCCAACTTTTCTGGACTTTTAATAAAAAGCATTCATTGATTCATACCCATGTGTTTTCATGTTTCCTCCAAAAGAAGCAAAGCTTTTGAGAAAGCTAACAGGCTCACAACCTCTTGACCTCCTATGATTTTTTTTTCTCCCAACCATCTTTTATAGGATAAAACCTCCATTTTGTCAGATAGTCTCATTTGATAGGGAAGGCCTATCAAGTAATAAATGAATCAATCAGAATGGAAAGATAGTTGAGAGAGCCTACAAAATCCAGAGATGTCACTCTGATTAAGAATCTGGTAGGTGCAGTGGCGTCTGGGTGGCTTAGTCAGTTAAGTGTCTGACTCTTGATCTTGGCTCAGGTCATGATCTCACAGTCATGAGACAGAGCCCCACAGCTATTCAAAGCAGTCTATCTCAAACTTAGCTATGAGGGCTAAATACATAACAGTGCATTGTACACAATGAAAAGCCATAGAAATATTTACTATTGTCATCACTGAATTGGCTTCTGTTTGTCTTCTTTTTGCGTCTTCCTGTCTCCTATAGGGTCTCCACATTCTGTTTCTAGTCAACCTTCATTCATGATTCAAGGTGAACAGTGTGGGCTACATCTTGCCACGAGGCATTCCTTTCCTGACTATCCATTGAACCTTTTTGGCATTTATTAAATTTTGATACTATTACTAATCCAGTCCAGTGCTCAGTTCCATTCTGTTTTGTTTACGTAAGGCACATATTTCAGTTTTCTCCCCACCTGGTCCTCCAGCTCCCAGAGGTCAAGGGCCATGTTTCATCTTTGTTTGCATCCCCCACGGCATATAGCACATTTTCCTGGACTCATGGTAGGTCTTCCCAAAGACTTCAGTTACTGACTCTCATTTGAAAGACGGCGTGTTTACTTTCCGCTTTATGGATTTTTGCTTTCAGAAGACCACAGTCTCCTCCGTAAATTAGTCCGCCCCCATCTCAGACCCCTGCAAGTCCCTTCTGGGGTTTAGGCCATCACCTAGCTCCCCAGCCTGATTAATATTGGAGACCAGAAACAGAAGAACAGCACCACGCTGACTGTTTGGGGTATCATCTGATAAACCATTTCCTAAAAGGAATCTCACCCATGGGGAAAGCAGCAGCTGCCTGCCATAACTGTGCTTTTCAGCTAAAGAAGGCCCCGGGCACCTGACCTCCTCCTTGGCCACAAGCCCTGAGCCAGGCAATTACCGTGTACCAGCTTCACGCCCAGCAGAGCTTGGACGGAGCCTCTGCTCCACGCCTAGTTAATTTGTGCTCTGCCTGCAGGAGGCACACCAGGCCGGAAGGGCACCACTGGTGGGGAGTCATCCTCCTGGCCTGGAGTTTTCTGAGGCTGTGCCTGGTTTTCTCCTCAGCAACACTACTCCCTGCCTCTCCATTCCTCCTCCCCCCCCACCCAAGAAATGACCCTGCTGGGCCGGCATGGTGAGTCTAGGCTGCAAAGAGGATTTACTGTTTGTTGTTAGACTATTAACAAGCACAGTCTGTTAATGGTCTCTGATTGATTTCTAGATGCTTGTCTCCTTCTGGTCTGGTTGGAACTCAGCTGCAGAGTCTGGTGCAAGGAGACAAAATGCTTGTTTCCTCATCCCAAGGGCGGTGGAAAAATGCAGAGGTGTTTCTTAGGTGAGTGCCCAGGTAGGAAATGGAGAGCTAATTCCACCTTCCCTGGAAATGGCCTTCTCCAGCAGAGGCAGTGTGGAAAGAAAGTGCACTGGACCCCAGGCCTGAATGTCTGAGGTTGAAGCCAACTTCTTTCCAGTGGCTAGTTCTGTTTCCAGTTGCCAAGTTTCTGGAATCTGGGGCAGCCCACTTAAGCCCTCTGAGTGGGCTTCCCCCCCCATAAGTAAGGACAAGAATAGTGCCTCTCTTAGGGCTGCTGAGGAGTTCACGTGAAACACTCTCCAAGCAGTTCTGAGCAAATAGGGTCACTGGTAATATACAAATGGAATAAGAACATTTCCATGATTTGTAATTCTGGGAATGTTAGGGGAAGTATGGCTCCCTTCTCCCTCCTTTGTACTGAGAAGCATGTTACCAAATATGCCAGCTGTCATAAGAAAACGAGAGTTTGCTTTTATTGTCTTTGAAGGAGGTAACTAACTGCCACTTGAGGGTTCCCTTAAGAAATAAAAAACAATGAATTTGTAGTGGAAGATTTTCAAGTTAAACGCAAATACTTTTCAACATAGAGGGCTTAAAACTAGAGACAGATGCATTACTAACAATACATCTATATGGCACTTTACAGTTTAGAAAGGCAGGTTCTTTTTTCTCTAGAGGCTTCCAAGAAGAAAGTTGACAGCAATAACTCTTGAGTTCACGCACCCAACAAATCTTTACTGAGCAGCCACCATGTGCAAATCACTGTGAGGCCCTCAGGGTAGAGTGTAGAGAAAGACAAGGAAACCTTCTCTTTATAGAGCTTACATAGAGATGGTCCAGAAGGATTCAAAAGTGTGAAAACATAATGGAATGTTAGGTACTAAGAAGAAAATCCAATGAGTTAGTAGAAGAGCCACTCTAAGATAGAGAATAAGTAACTCTCAGTTTAGGAAGGAGGGTTAAGAAAAAAGCTCTGGGGCATTGACATTTAAACAGAAACTTTAATGAAGGAAGGGAGACATATATGTGGATTTTGGAGGTGGTGGGTAGATATTCTATAAAGAAAAAACAAAAAACAACTGAAGGGCAAAGGCCCTGAGGCAAGAATATGGTTGATGTTTTCAAGACCAACATGGCAATTCACACCCAGCCCTGTTCAGATGAAACGCTTTCTCGGGATCCTTTTCAGTATTTTTTTTTTTTTTGTCTCCCTTAAAGAGATTGAGTCTCTTAATTATTATTTATTCACTCTTGATGAGTAATATAGCAGCAACATAAACTTGCCTTCAAATAGAATGGCACTTCAAGTCAAAGATGGCAGAGCTCAGGATATCAGCTGTTTTAATACCTGAAAGAGCATTTGGGCCTGAGGCCTCATCTCCCTGTTTACCTTCAGCACTCAGGGAGAAGCCGTAGGTCCCGTAAACACTATAGGGAAAGGAGCCGTGGAGGGGCAGGTCACCACACTGCAGGACTCCTGACAAATGACCAGCAGAGACAGTTTGCTGTGGAGCTGAGCAAGGTAGAAGAGGTCAAAATGGATGGTCTTTGCTGGATGGTGTAAGCACACACCCTTGCTGACTGATTGTCATTTATACAGGCAGCCCCCGATCCAAACCAGATGATGAAACCCACTTGCACCACTCACTCCTCTCTGCATATAGGGGTGAGAGCTTCAAAACTAGCCAGTCCTACTTCCCAGAACAAATATACTTACAGCTCAAACTCTCCTTGCTTTTCTCTGCCACCTGAGTCACCAGCTCAGTGCCACTTGGCACCACAAGGCAGAGACCAATATCCTGTGGGCCACCTGAGTGGCTCAGTTGGGTAAGTGTCTGACTCTTGATTTCGGCTCAGCTCAGGATCTCGTGCTTTGTGAGTTAAAGCCTTTGTCTTGGGCTCTGTGCTGGCAGCATGGAGCCTGGTTAGGATTCTCTTTTTCCTTCTCTCTCTGCCCCTTCCCTTCCTGCTCACATGTGCGCTCTCTCTCTCTCTCAAAATAAATTAAAAAATAAACTTAAAAAAGAAGAACAGTATCCTTTTGACTTTGTCAGTGTTAAACTAGTTAATGGGGACCTTTCTATTGTCTTCGTGCTTCTTCTTAGAGGGAAAATTTCTGTGCATGAGATTCTACTTAGTTTTCCCCGAGAACCCAGAAAGCAACTATCTGAACGTGCTTCCTCAGGATCCCTGGCTTTGCCATGAATCCAAGGGGTAGCAGGAGGGAGGAACAGACCAGAGCGAGACAAGGAGCTAGATCAACAGAATTTTGCTTCTTGGCTGTCTTCTGTTGAATTTCTCTGGTGCTCAGCCTTTTCGCCACTCCTAACCAATCTGCCCAATTACCTACATTTCCACACAGGAAGACTTGAAAAGCAGACCGGCTTGTCATTTTCTTTTTGTCAGAATCTGTCCGTGGTCCAATTTTTGTTGATTATCGCTCTGTGCTTGCTCCATTTCTGACGGACCTCCGGCTTCCTGGGCTATGCCTCGGCCTGCCAATCTCTCTTTGCTCTTCTGTTTCATTACACCTTTTTACCACAGTGTCTATCTAGCGGTCAGAGTCATAGGCAGCCTGGACATACTCTTGAAACCGAGGGATTCCCACAGCCAAGCCACTTAAAAAAGCCTTCAGGAACTCAAGCCCTAAATGCCCCTTTTTCCATTAAGTGTGAAAAATACAGATTTTCCCCACAAGAGTGACGTCTAGGGGAGTTTTCCCTTGGGAGGTACCCTTGCCCACCATAACAATTCTGCTGGGAGTGGTCAGTTATCCACCAGATGAAATAGCTGCTCTGGGAAATAAGGAAATGGGTCGTATCTTCCTCTGGGGTTTTGGTCACCTTATTTGTAAAATAGGGGCATTTAGGGCAAACCGGGCTCCTCAGAGTCACAGGGCCCTATTGAGAAGCCTGGGGATTCTGCTTTCCCTTCGACTTGTCTATCGATGACCTGTCTATCACTCGCAGCGAGGACTCCATGCAGGATTTTATGTGTGATGAGTCTCAATAAAAGAGTTTGGAAATCACTGGGCTCACTGAGCCCTAAGCTTAAAAATGGTGCTGCCTAGCACCCGAGAACACCCTGAGGGCACCTGGTTTTGGGCCAGTGGCCATCTTTGCACAGGTATGGACGCTGGTACCGTTCTCCAAGGGTGGCCCCTGAAGAGACAGCATCACCATCAACCGGGAACTTGTGAGAAATATAGATTCCTGAATCCAGTCGTTCTTTATTATTATTATTATTATTATTAAGTTTATTTTGAGAGTGAGCATCAGAGGCAGAGGGACAAAAAGAGAGGGAGAGAAAGAATCCCAAGCAGGCTCTGCACTGTCAGCATAGACCCCACACCAGGGCTCAATCCCACGTACTGTGAGATCATGACCTGAGCCAAAATCAAGAATGGGAGGCTTAACTGACTGAGCCACCCAGGCACCCCAGCCATGGTTGGTCTAAATCAGGACCCTAGAGGCGGGCAGCCCCATCCATCTGTCTTTTCATAAGTCCTCCAGCTTTCCAAGCAGATACTAATGTCAGGAAACTGCTGTGAAAGAATGGACTCAACCCAGTTTGGCCAGATCCCTCACAATCCCCATCCCATCACGCTGCACTTGTGTTTTCAAAGCCACAAAAGACACGCACTCCCAACTTCTGGAAGCATAGCATGCCCACTCAGCTTCCGAAGGTAGAATGGTAGCATCTGGAACACTGACCTGTAGGGATTAGAAGGCTCAGGGAAGGCCTCTGTAATTGCCTCCAACCAAAGGGCTGACTCCTCTCTGACGCTGCCTTCAGGGCACCAGCTCTCTCCCTAAGGAGGAGCCTCACTTATTAACATCATAACTCAAGCAAGTAGCTTGGAGTCGCCACACAAGGAAAATTGCATTCTGCAAAGTGTTGAAGCTGCAAAGTCACTGGCTGAGTCGATAGACTTTTATTTTAACGATGTTTGTGATCAATATTTAAACAGGATTGACCCAGTCTGCTGCTCGTGCACCTCTTTCCTTCCAGCTGCTTGTGAAAGATAAAATATTTTCTGGAGAGGGTGGTCATTATGACAGTTTGAGGCCAAACAGGAGATGGGGGGTGGCCTAGGGCCAGAGTGCCATAGATACATGAGCATCAAGTTCTAATGGGCCTGGGGTCTCTCAGGTCTTTGGTTCAGACATTCTGGGTGGCTTGTGAGAGTAGGAGAGAATTTTTGGAAAGATTTGGTGACTAGTAGTATACTAGTCAGAGTATTAAGAGATCTTTTGGAAAATAGTCACAGTGTATTTAAGCTTGCTTTCACAGAAACCCAACAACGGTTTGGAGCTGAGAACATGCTTCTGGATTCACACAGCTCAAACATGACCCCACCCTCCACATTTTCACAGGTCTGTTATTTCATATCTTGGGGCCACATTTTCCTCATCTGTAACATGGCTTTTCATAAAGTTGTAAAAGTATAAATGAGGCACAATGGAAGTAGTTGAAACACTGGCCCTTCCCTTCATAGTAAGCACTCAGTAAATGTTAGGAAATTGCTGGTCAGTCTGGGATTTACAACTCAGTTCTATCTGTGTCTCACACCATCATTTCAAAGACCTGTATGATCTGTGTACAAAATTAGATAACATTTTAGGATGTGGTATGATTGAGTGCTAAGGTGTAAAGTGCAGTCTCTATTAAAGGAAGTTGAAGTAAGAAGAAGCCAGAAATGGCTTGAGAAATCAGGCAAAAACTGCACGAAGCAGGTCACACTTAAGTTATCCCTGAAAAGCTCAACAGGACTGTTGAGAACAACTTTGGGAGAAGAGCATACGTGAAACTCTCATACGCAGATGGGACCCTGAGAGGCACCTGTTGAACTTGAGGTCCCTCCTGAGCACGCCAGTACAGAGGAAGAATTAAATGCCCAGAGAACAAAACATACGAGCAAATGTGCTGTCTGAGGGAAGGTTAGAAGATGAGCCCATGTGGGGTGCCTGGGTGGCTCAGTTGGTTAAGCATCCAACTTCGGCTCAGGTCATGATCTCACAGCTCGTCAGTTCGAACCCCAAGTCGGGGTCTGTGCTGACAGCTCAGAGCCTGGAACATACTTCGGATTCTGTCTCTGTCTCTCTCTGCCCCTCCTTTGCTCATTCTCTCCCTATCTCTCTGTCTCTGTCTCTCTCTCTCAAATATAAACAAACATTTTCTTAAAAAAGTAAAGAAAAGGAGCCCGTGTTGGGCCCTGGGCAGGGAAGATTCATGAAGTGTGACAGGGTGACCAAGCTGTACCAGTTTGTCTGGCACTTTCTCATCTTAGCACTAGAAGTCCTGAGTGCCAGAAACCCTTCAGTTCTGGGCACACGAGGACGGTTGGTCTCCACAATGAAGAAAACAGGCTGTATATGCTGACCTAAAGCCAAGGGAAGCAAAGTTCCAGAGAGAATGACTGACAGCGCCACATGCAAGAGAGAGAGCGAGCCTGAGAAGTACCTAATGGATTTGGCAATTAGGAGGTCACTGGGGACAGATTAAGGAAAGTCGTGATGTCACGATGTGGATTCTGGACCCGACTTTACGTGCCATGGGAAGTCATTGCGGTGTCTCTCTTTAGCAGGGGAACGACTAGATGAAAGTCATCTCTTAAGAACCTGATTTGTCTTGGGACATTTCTAGAGCCCAAGAAAAATGACACCATCCCAAACTAAGCACTCGACCCCTGAAGTACAGCCCACAGAGCCTGCTCGTTCAGCATTCCTTACCTCTGGTGCAAACGGTCAGAGGAGTTCAATACGCTGGCCTCTGGTGTTTGGCTCATAATGATTCTGATGTTACATGGATTGCCAAATGACTGACTTTCCCATTGATCGAGGGAGCCTGAGATGTGAATGATGGATTGAGCCACCCGAGCGGCTGCCTGTGGGAAGTCTGATTTTGTTCAGTTGAGCTGCTCCAGAAAACCTGTCCTGGCCACTCCCCCGTGACCCTCTGTCTCAGGCTCCGTTTCTCTCTGTCTCTCTCATGAAATCCCTTCCTGACTTCCTATTCTCCCTCCTTCCCTCCCTTTTGTCTTTCCTTCTTTCCACCCCTCCCCCCCCCCAGTTCCTTCCCTTCTTGTCTTTCTCCTTTTGGTCAATACATCTCCCTTACCTCTTTTTGTTCCTCTGGTGTATTTCTTAAGGTCCATTTTTATTTTTTTATTTACTTGGGACTTGGAAGGAAGGGGGCCCAGAAAGCATTATGATTCTTTCTTTTAAAGCATGGGATGAAATCCAAAAGTCCTCTTAGCATATCCTAGGGGCTCTGAATCATATCTACTTGGATTTTGGCCCGGGGAATTACCAAAATCAATAGAAAGCAATGTTTCCCCTTAACCCGGCCTCCTTGGGACAGGCCACACTGAAGGAGATAGGCAACTCAACCCTTTCTAACTGGATCATTTTTCCAAGGTGCAGGAAACTGTACCTAATAACTTCAGTTTCACAGACCCTTCTATTGTAGGAGACTGAAGGACTCTATTTCAGGGATGCAAAACAAACACATATTACAGAAGATGGGCTGACTTTACTTGCTATTTGAAGGGTTGAACTGAAGCCAGCATGGATTATTTTAAAAGCACAGATATATTTTTAAAGGCAGATCAGCCTGGATCTTATTAAATTTGACTGTCTCCATGTGTGTACGAGAAGGCAGTCGATGTGGATGTGTGTCTAGCCTTCGAAAATTCTGTGAAGTCATCCCTCCACTAATATAGAGGATCAGCTTCTTTGCTTTAGATCTCCCACCTCAGACACCACAGTGCTAACTTTGAGGGTCTCAGCTCAGACGAAGTCTGCTCTTCCTTAGAAGTCTCAGTGGGTGTCTTGGGGGGGGTGTGAATAGCAACTGCAGGCTTCTCAGTGTGTTTCTTGGGAGATCAGAGCAAAGAAAACTGAAACAAAAATTTGATTTGGTTTGCAACACGCATTGTGCCGCCAATGGCAATAAGCCACACATGCTGTCATTTATGCAGAGTAATTCTGTCTGGATGGTTTTTATAGCACCCCTTCCCCTCTGTTCATCACACAGACTCTTCAGACACCCTCCTAATGCATTTGTGTCTGAGCCTATACGTGTCTATAAACTATAAAATTATAAGTGTGTGTGTGTGTGTGTGTGTGTGTGTGTGTGTGTGTATATGCTTGTTGGGGAAAATGTATTTGAAATGCAGTGTTCTTTACAATCAAACTGCTTTGAGTTTCTTTTTTGGTCCATGTAAATCCTTTCCCACATGTATGCGTGGCCCTTTGCCCAAGAAAAGCATTTTTCACAGTAAGTTAACAGATCTCACTTGCCCTCTTTCTCTCGCTTGTATACATCCCTTTGGTGTGTAATTACAGCCTGCTTTATCTTGACAAACCCTTCACTGCAACTTTCAGAAATTCCGCAATACTTAATCTTCCTTCCCTGAGACTCAAAGCTGGTTACCATTTCCATTCCCCTTCCCAGCCCTGCCTGTGTGAGAGTCAAGGCTCAGTAGGGCTGCCTCTCTGCTTATCATCGTGCCCTTGGAGAATTTTCCCTTCTGAGGACTTTGGCCAAAGACATCAGGACAATGATCCCTGGAGCTCCATTCTAATTTTCAGCCTTACCTTTCACCTGTGGATTAGTTCCACAGTTGCAGCTGTAGACAGGAATTTTTAACTGAAATTTGCCACCAGATTGCATCTCAAATCAAGCCTGATTTTTTTTTCCCCTTTGAGACAGATCTTTCATCCTTTATTTGTTGTATCCCAAAGTTATTAAAACCTTGACATTGCCATTTTATTGCCCCCATCCAGGGCTTCTGGTCAGTCCCCAAGGAATCATCAGGCTTGCTCAAAAGTTTTATGTTCTCTCTTGCTCACTGATCCCTCGGCCAACACATCCTTATCAATATGTCCCTAGATCTGTGCAGCACATTCCTTGTTCTGTCCTCTGCCCAGCTGTCTCTGTTTTCCTCTCCAATGTCTGCATTACGGACACAAGGCTCTGCAAAATATTACTTTGGCATCAGAATTCTTGCTTGTGAGCCCACATTCTGAGCACCAATGGGGTCATATCCAAATTCAAGACTTCCCCTTTTCAAGACCCAACTTTATCCTTTTTCTCTCCACTCATACTCATCACTGTACAAAGCTTTCACCACTCACCACGCCCTTCCATGTCTCAGATAGCTACCAATACTGTCCCTTCCTGTGAATGGGCTTCTCTTACTCCCTACCAATCCAACCCCCATATTTCCTTATGGCTCTAATTAAGATCTACAACCCAAATGGAGCTTTCCCAGATCACTTGTACTCTTCAGTAGATTTTGAGTTGGAATTCTCTCAGCACATTTATTGGGACACTTATTCAGAAATTTATGCATGTTTTTTCCCATATATATTCCATTTGTCTCCTATCTTATTTCCCTAGATGCATATTAAACAACCTAACAAACCAGCGCTCGTTAACATTTCCAAATAGTCAATTATAGTAAGAGATACAAAAGTAAATATTTGTTGGGGTCAGTTAAATGTCTGATTTTTTATCTTGGCTTAGGTCATTAGCTCATGGTTTGTGGGATCAAGCCCCATGCCCCGCTCTGCAAGGAGCCTTCTTAAGATTCTCTCTCTTCCCCTCTTTTTGTCCCTACCTGGCTCATTCATTCTCTCTCTCTCTCTCTCTCTCTCTCTCTCTCTCTCTCTCTCTCTCTCTCTCTCTCCCCCTTTCTCTCTCTCCCCCAAAATAAACAAATAAATAAACATTTTAAAGTGAATATTTGTTAAATGGACTAATCATGTTTTGGAAGCAGTGGTGATAGTAATATCTGCCCATGGTAAAAACTCAACTCAAACTGACTTAAGTAAAGAGGAAGTTTACTGGTTAACATCTCAGGAAAGTCCAGAGATAAAATTCGAAATGGGGAATATACTGCCTGGCTAGGGCTGGTTCACACATCCTTCCCTGAGTCCAGCAATGAGGTGAGAGCATTTGATGCTCTGGCCAGGCCAGCCCAGGTCATTTGTCAGAAGCCACCACTTGAATGACAAAGACTAAGTGTGAGGAAGGGGTTTTCCTCAAATGAAGTAGGTGTCTGTTGTCAGAAGAGAGGAGAATGAAAGCTGCACAAGTGAAAGCCATAAGGCCCCATTCGGACGTAATTTTCCACTTGTCATGGTCTGGTAAGACTCAGTACTCTGGAAAGTACTCCTGTCAGATCTACGTCTGCTCATTGCCCATGATAAAAAAAAAAAAAGATGAAATCAGTTAGATATTAAAACATAGTCCAATTTTGTCATCACCTCAGAATTAGAAAGAAAACACAAAACAGCTAGAAAGCCACGTCATGCTACAGAAGTTCTTATAAAAGAAAAAAAATGGGTCCTTTCTTTACAGACTTAAAAAGGGTTCAGATATGGCACATCTGAGTGGTTCAGTTGGTTAAGCGTCTGACTCTTGATCTCAGCTCCGGTCTTGATCTCAGGGCCGTGCGTTCAAGCCCCCTGTTGGGCTCTGTGATAGGTGTGAAGCCTACTTTTAAAAAACTTCAGGTGTGTTAGATCGGTAAAGGGAAATGGGATGAGACTTAACATGTAATTAATATTTTTTATGTTTTTAATACAACACACATCATCGAGGCCAAAGCCTGATTACTTCTTCAAATTTTCTTACATCAAACATGATCTATCCCTGCTGGAACACTTTCCAGCTTTCTGAACAAAAGACAGCACTATGCAATTCTCATGCCTAGGAGGTGGAGGAATTGGTTTTGAAAGACAGAAACAAACATTACCCATTTTCCTCTTCCTTCTTAAGAGAATGAACAAATGAGTGGATTTATTCTTCCCAGCATGCCCTGTAAGTCTCTTCCTGGTCTGTTTCTGTATCATACAAATTCAAGAGAGCTTGGCAGAAAGCAAAATGTCTGGGCTCCCAAATGGGTCACCAAATTGGCCCATTAAGCACATTTCAGATTTCTTTTCTCCCGTTGTTGGTGGCCTTCACTCTCTAAGTGAAAACTAATATCGTTCCTTCACATGGGGCTCCCTAATGACACCAGGAAGCAGAGTGGTGACTTCTCATATTAGAGCAATTTGTTCAAAGCCCAAAGGAACTCTGTAGCAACTTCATCAAGCCGTTTCCTTCTTTCCAGCCGAATAGCGTGGCCGTGAGATTTGGACCCGCTGCCCAGGTTGGCCATGCAGTTCGTCTCGCTTCAAAACAGTGACGATTAAAAAATCATAAGGAAAAGATTCTCCAAGGGGCCCAGTGGGAGGGAAAGCACTGGCAAACATGTGTAAAATGAGAGAAGAGTTTATCCCTGATTTTGACAATCTATCCCTAAACTGTAGTAGGAAAGCCTATCGCTGTGTAGCCATGGAATAGAGTAAAGAGAAAAGGAATCATTATTCTGAGCAATAATTTCAGCTCAGACAAGCAGGGTTCCCTACCCTCCCTGCACTGAAAACCAGAAGACTTAAGAAAAATGTACTCCTCTGTTAGGTTTTGGTTTTTAACCACTGGCCCTGATCTAACTAGAAACATAGCCTCTGAATCATCCCAATCAGTGGCTGAAACATTTTATTCCAACCACTGACTTTCATGAGCATCATTGTTCTCTGTAAGTGGTTAGTATTGAGAAGCATGGTGTAGCATCTGCCTCTGGGACAAGTTCTCAGTGTTAGGACCCATGGTTTTCTCCCGGGCTCCACCCGCTCATTAGGGGGCTTCATCCGCTGCTGTGTTGGGTGATCTGAACATCCACTGAACATCCATTGCATAGATGGGATCTGGGACTCTTGGCCCATGACTTCTGGATGCGATGTTTCTTTCCTCTATCTTTGGCTCCTCTGGGGGCTTTCACTCATGGGTACCATCTTGAGTCACTTCTCAACTCCAGCCTCCTACAATCCTGACCGTTATGACTACTTTTTGCTATCTCACCTGTGATTAATCATGGGCCTCTTCTGGACGCAAGAGACATAATGAACAGATGTGAGCTCTGGGGCCTCCATGCTTTATTATGCCAGAATATTAACATTTATTCATTGACAACCCCCTAACTTATAGGACTGGTTTTAAGATTAAAGGAATAGAAACACATAAAGTTGCTAGAAAGTGTGTGGCAAAGAGTGAACACCCAGGAAATCTGAAATAGTTTTGCCATTGTCCCCACATCGTCCCAACCTGAGTTCCTCTGCATGCTCCTATCTGTTGGCTATTAGAGGAAAAACTAAGCAAATGAATTATGTTTAAAACATAAATAAATAAAAGACAAACGTTGTCACTTCTGGAAAGGCACCAAAATGGGCCAACTGGCAAACACAGTAGTGGACTCTTCTCAGCCAAATAAGTCCCCAACCGTGTGCTGCCATGATTGTGGGCAGAGGTAGTCTTTTCAACAAAAATCAAGTTTATTTTTATCCCTAAGGTAGCTCCATGGTTTTCCTTTCTTCTCCCTTCCAATAATTCAATCTCAACCAAAACAGGAGAATAAAGGGCTCTATTTGGCAAGTGTCTCTCCAGAGCAACCCTTGAGGGAAGGAAGCTGCTGCCATATTTTAATTAGCAATGTGTGTGCCATCTAGGCCTGGAAGAGCAACAGCCTTCTCTTTATCCACCTGCTTTGATTTCTCCCTCAACTACCCCTCCCTCCCCAACCGACCCTTCTACTGCCTAACACCCAATAGAATGTGATTATTTGCATGAAATCAATACCATGATTCACACACAAAAGCCCAGAAAAAAATCTGCTATGCCATTGTGTGAGTAATTTTTCATGAACCAGACTCCTAAGTGCTTGCCAACAAGCTAAATTATCCTCTTGTTAAGTGTTATATATTTTTTCCCTCTTTCTTCTCTTCCCTGTACTTCTTAATATTGATAAGCTTCTCTTAGTTGAAGGGACCATTTGAATTTTTCTTTAGTTCTCTGTGTAGTGAGCACATCAAAGGGCCTCACTCCTCTTGCCTTTTTATTTTTTCCTTCTCAGTACCTGAACTGTGTTTAGCCGAACGCTTTGAAAAGGATGGAGTTATTTTAGAGAAAGAAGGAAAAGCTGATGTTTAATAGTCTGGATTTTAGATCTGATACCGAAAGTCACATGAAAGCTAGGTTTAACTTCTTATAATTCAATCAATTAATCAGTTAACCACGAGGTAGTTACCATATGGGTTCCCAGCCCTCTAGTAAGTCCTTGGGTAACTGTAAGAATAAAAAAGTAGTCTATTAGGTGCAGATAATATTAAAGTGGCCTGTCTATGCAAGTATAACTGTAAAACCATGTGCTCGGTGGGGGTGGGGGGGCAGGAAAGCTGGAGATAAAAGCAAGGAGAGGGGTCATGAGGGCTTTACAAAGGAAGAACAAGTTCACAGCAGAGGGATATATGGGTCGGGGAATTGGGTAGAATTTGAATGGCATTAGACAACGAAAGTCATTCCAAGTAGGGAGAGCCAATAATTCTTAATCATGATTGTAGTAGACAATAAGGACTTGGTTTCAAATGGCCTGAGGCTCTCCTGTGTCTACCATGTGCACCTCGGCCCTCTTACATACCCTTCACACCCTCCCAATGTCTGGGTGAGCCAGGCTGGGTGGCCGGGAAGGTAATCCTCTAGAGAAGGTCAGAGCGAGAATCCAGCTGAGAATGGATTTCCTCTCAGTTGGGAGATGATTCCGCAGACTTAGTAAGATAAAGAAAAGTGACATTTCCTGGGCTCAACAGTTGTGAATATAGAAGCATGACAGGGACTCTAGGGTGGCTTAGTCAGGTGAGCGTCCGACTTTGGCTCAGGTCATGATCTCAGCCTTGGTGGGTTCAAGCCCCAAGTAGGGCTCTGTGCTGACAGCTCAGAGCCTGGAGCCTGCTTCCGATTCTGTGTCTCCTTCTCTCTCTTCCTCTCTCCCACTTGCACGGTGTCTGTCAAAAATAAATAAGTGTTAAAAAAAAAAAAGCATGGCATAGCAACTGTGGACTCACATGCACGTAATTAGAACCATAATGTACATAGTCTTTTCTAGTTTTATTTCCTTAATAAATCATGAGCTGTTTGGGCTATGCTGATAATTAAAGATTATTTTAAAATATAATTTAATGGCTGAATGATCTATCATATTGCTTTGCTACAATATATTAAAACCCTCTCCTATTATTGCCCATTTATATTATTTCCAATTTTTCTCCAGTACAAAAAAATATGGTGATAAATACCCTTGTATTCATCTTTGATAACATTTCTAATGATTTTTAAGACATAGTCCTACAACTAGTAGTATTGAATTACCAAGTATGAATGGTTTAAGACTCTTTATAAATAGTTCAAATCACTTTCCAGAAACACAGGACCAGAAGAAGTAGTGCAAAAATATATATACATATATATGTATGTATGGTTTTACCAAAACCATCTCAAACATGGGATCCTGCATGCATTTTTTTCCATTTCACATTTCAAACTATATCATCCGTACAAAGGACTATATTGTTCCTTGCAGGTATCAAATGTGTATACAATTTAAAATAGTTTATGAGAGCTTTAAAGCATGAAGAAATATGTGAAGCCTGCCAGACAAGTTACGAGAATATAATGAAGTGTTGAAGCCCTTCACATGCTTCTCCCTACACACCCACAGCCTCCCCACCTCCAAGGAGTCATCAGGGCACTGAACTTGTTATCAGCTGCTTCCTTTATAGTTTTGCCATATATGCATATCACCTAAACGCTACACAACGTAATTTAGCTTGATTTTGAACTTTACAAACATGGTGCTGTATGTATTTTTCAGCAAGATCCCTTTTTTACGTTTACTTGTTTATTTCACTGCTATAAAGTATTTCATTGTATAAACGCATCGTGGTTTACCCTTTGTCCTGTTAATAGATATTTGGGTTGTTTCTCCTGTGGGTCTGTTTTTGGATAATGGTGCTTAGAAGATTCTTGAGGGGGAGTTTCTCCTTGCCTGTGATTTACAACCCAGAGTGAGCGTGGCTCTAAGGAGACATCGGGCTTTCCAAAGGCGCAGGAGCAAAGACAGCTTTCAGGGAATCAATTTACAAATCACCAATTTCTGTTCATACATTTTCCCTTTAACCAGTGCTTTCTAGCCTCTCATCGTTGATAGCTCTTTTCCCATTTTACAAAAGAAAAGCATACCTCTCACTCATCCAGATTCTTATTACAGTGCATTAAACTGGAGTCTAAAAAACTCCAGAATGACAAACAAAGGGATATTTTAAATATTTTATGATGATGCTGAGAAAGCGAATGACTTTAATGAGAGGGTAACAAATCATTTTGCAGCTCAGATGCAATCCAGTCCTTTGCTGTCCACAGAGCCTAGCTTTCAGGGGCTAGATTATTAAAAATAATTTCCAATGATAAAATCATCAATCATAAATCACTAGGTGATATTTAGCCTATAGCTGGAAATGGATTCAAAGAATTGAGTGACAATGCTAAACAGAACTCCTTCTATTCCTCTGTTTATTTACAAGAAAGGGGATTCTTAGCACCTAGGTCCATAAAAACAATAAATAGGTATAAAATTGATGCTGTACCCTGTCTCATGCTAGCCACAAATAATATTTATCTTTAGATATATGACACCAATTGAAAAAATGTCTATCCACGTCAATAAAATATATGATTTCAATAAAATTTTAGTTTTTGTGATTAGTAATTATCTAACATTTATTCCTATTGTCTTAATCAACTATGTACTACTAATCACTGTAACAATAACTCAATATTTGATACTTAGGTATCTAGATACTTACTTTGATACCAGAGGAAATTTTTGATACCTCATGGGCATACCGAATATCTTTGAAAAACTGAATTTATGGATATATTTTTGCTCTTAAGGTGTGTGGCAGGATAACCAATGAATGATTTTCAAGCAAAAAACAATTAAATTTGGATCCAATTATTTAGGGAGACATGGAATAAAAAATACAGGTCTAAGGAGTAAAAGAAGTGATTAAACTCTTTTTTTAAATATTTTTAATGTTTTTATTTATTTTTGAGAGAGAGAGAGAGAGAGAGAGAGAGAGAGAGAGAGAGCAGGGGAAGGTCAGAAAGAGAAGGAGTCACAGGATCCAAAGACAGGCTCCAGGCTCTGAGCTAGCTGTCAGCACAGAGCCCGACGCAGGGTTTGAACCCATGAACCGTGAGATCATGACCTGAACCAAAGTCAGAGGCACAACCAACTGAGCCACCCAGGCACCCCTAAAATCTTAAACCATTTAAGAATTTGACCCTGATTTTTTAAAAATAATCTCTATATCCAACATGGGGCTCTAACTCATGACCCTAAGATCAAGAGTCACATGGTCCAGCAACTGAGCCAGCCGGGTGCTCCTGTTTTTTATTTAAAGTCAATACATAGGAAAGTATATTTGTTGCCTGTATTAAAATATCAAATAAACAGCTTCGATAACAATGTAAAATTGTGCCCGCAGTGCCCCTTTCTTCAGAATTCTTTTAGGGGTATGCAGGTGACAATACTGACAGCCATTACTTGAGGGTATACACCCCCATGTGGAAGTATATCAAATGGTGTGCAGACCTTCAATATTTCAAGGTAATATTATATTGCTTTTCCAGTTGTCCAACCCCATCAGGACTGCAGAGTGCCTAATTGCTGAACATCCTCCCAAACACTGAGTATTGCCAGAGTTTTCCATTTTTGCCAAGCTAGTGGGTGTAAAATGGCATTTCATTGTGGTTTTCATTTGCATTTTCCTGATTTAATGAGGTTGAGCATATTTTCATATGTTTATTGGCATTCGTGTTACTATTATTTATTTTTAAGCTTTGCTAATTTGATTTACAAAAAGTGATGCCTCATTTACATTTCTTTGATAACTAACAGGGTTAATACTTTTTCATATGCTTATTAGCCATTTTTATTTTTTATGTGAATTGTCCATTCATATCCTGCCCATTTTTCTATTGGGATTTTAGGAGCTTTCTTATGAATTCAAATGAGTTCTATTAAGGCTAAGCCCTTTACTTTGTCATATTTATTGTGTTGCAATCTTGGGATAAACTGTACTCTTTCTGTGATACCACAGTTCTTTTAATATACTTATGAATGTGATTTGCTGATCTTTTGTTTTGGATTTCGGCATCAATATTTATAACTCTGATTGTCCTGCCAGTGTTCTGCTCTGTTTTGTTTTGTTTCATTTTGTGGGGGTGGCACTCTGTCAAGTTTTAGTATCATGTTAATGCTTGCTTCTTAAAATGAATTAGAAGATTTTTTTTTTCTAGGCAGACTAATCAATTGTACTCTTTGGACATTGTTGTTTTTAAAAATTGACAGAAGACAACTATAAAATAATTTACAGCTGAGTTTTGTGCAGGAAAAGTGATTCTTAGGGCAAGTTATTAGGTTCTCTTTAAATAAATAAATTTCATGTATATACTTTGTCCAGCATATCATCAATTTCATTAAGAATTTAAAATTTATCACTATGGATAAGTATTGTTTGGCTTATGATTTTTAAATATTTGGTTATTTTTGAGAGATAGAGAAAGAGTGGGGTGGGAGGGGGCAGAGAGAAAGGGAGACAGAGGACCTGAAGCAGGTTCCATGCTCTGCACTGACAGCACAGAGCCCAACGCAGGACTTGAACTCACAAACTGTGAGATCATGACTTGAGCTGAAGTCAGATGCTTAACCGACTGAGCTACCCAGGTGCCCCATGGCTCATGAATTTTTTAAATGTCCTTTATACTGATCATATATGCCTCTTCTTGTTACAAATTTTGTATACTTGTACTTTTTATTTCTGACTTGGAAATGTCAAAAGATTAAAAAAACATTTCTCACAGAACTATCTCTTGCATATATTTATAAATTTGCTGTTCATCTCATTGATGATTTCTTGATTTTTCCTTTTGTCTTTCACTTTTACCCTTAATTAGGTTTGTCTCTAATCTGTTGAGTTGACTGCTTGATTTACTTATTCTTTTTTTGTTGACTTTCTATTTAATAATGAAAACATTTAAAGCTATGTCTCATTCTTATTATCTCTTTAGTCAAGGAGTAATTTTCAACAGTCAACAAGATTCTGTCTAGTTTTGTGGTTAATCCTCCAAAGATGTAACTGTCATCTTTCCTCTCCTTCAAATACCTTAACTGATTTCTCATCAGGTACTGAAATAAGGTTCAAGCTCTTTCCTTCCATTCAAGATCCTTCATACTCTGGCCATCATACACACTTCTGAAGTCCACCCCCAAGTACTTCCTATATTTGTATCCTATTCTAGAGACAAACTGGACACTAATGTTTCCAAGGTTCTCACCACCATGCATTTCTCTGGGCTGGTTTTTTTTTTTTTTTTTCCCTACTAGAAATGCCTTCCTTCTCACTCTTCACCCCGTAGAAGCATAAAAATCTTTTGCAGTTTTATTCAGACCTCCAGGCAGTTGTGGCTTCCCAAGTCGCACACAGAGTTCGAGACATTAGGTTATCTCCTGTTGGTCACTTGGGTTCACCTTGGACCAGTGCTGCACACAGGCTTAACGGGGCCCTGTATGCTCAACGGTACCTTTTTTTGCTAATGTACAAAGCCTTCCCACA
Source organism: Suricata suricatta (assembly GCF_006229205.1). Lineage (NCBI taxonomy): Eukaryota > Metazoa > Chordata > Mammalia > Carnivora > Herpestidae > Suricata > Suricata suricatta. The sequence continues at coordinate 141,885,590 of NC_043702.1, forward strand.
TGGGAATACCCCACAACCGTACTTCCAGCTCAGTCAAGAATAGCCATGTATCATCTGAATCTGGACCCTTGCTTTGCTGTAAGAAGTCACTCAATAATTATACCAGGACAATAGATATAAACCAGATTTTTCCTGGCAAACCAGGACCTGTGATGATCACCCAACCAGGTCTCATGATCTATGTCTGTACATAACTTAACATGTGTATACTATTCTTACTTCTCTGTAGGAAAGGGGGTACCAGGGGTTATAAGAACACATCATATAAATGTACAGAAACAAAGGATATATTGATACAGATATCCCCACCTAAGATTCCTCAGTGTGTCTCCTTTTTGGGTTTTGTAGATAATTTACATATATTTTGGCTCTTGCCAATAACAAGTATCAAGATCCCTTACCCTAACTGTAAACTCTTAGGGTCCAAGCTAACTAAGAGGAGGCAGAGAGCCATCTGGCTCAAATAATCCCAGGATATTACATTGACCTCATAACGTCTGAGGTATGTCATGGGACAGAGTGATGTGATGTCCCAAGCTCATCGCAAGATACACACTGTCACAAAAATTTTATAGCTCCCAGGGTTACAATATTTTCTCAAGTCTTCTCCCAATTCCATTTGCTGTCCTGTCACCATGACAACACACATCTCATTAATAATGGAGACCTGAGGGAAGGCTCCTGGTGTCAGTCCCCTCTCAGGACTCACCTCCTGGCTTTGGCATTCCATGAGACCGTTCTGATTCTAGACACCATGCTTCAAAGATTCCAAGTTATCTCAGTTGTGCATATCAGAGCAAAAGCTGGTGAAACACTAAGGGTGGTGAAAATGCAGGATTTTGCCAAGATTTCCTAAAGCAATTAGCTGGCACAACAATTGAAACAAGAAAGCCATTATTTAAAAAAAAAAAAAAAAAAAAAAGCTAAGGCTTTTAGATTTGAAGATCAACGTTTGAGCCATGGTTCTGACCCAGAGAAAAGGGGAGAGAGATTCTAGAGTTTCATCCACCAGTTTTCATAATGCATTTCACTTCCTGTTGAGCAATGGGAGAAATCAGAAGTGATTCCAGGACCCTGTAGATCAAAATGAGGTAAGGTCGGGAACACAGCAGTCAGAGTCAACAACCACAACAAATTGAGTTTTGAGTTTCTGTCCTAGGATGAGCAGACAGGCAGGTCGGAATAAGCATGGGTGCCTGAGGATTTTAAATACCTGGCGGTCCCTACACGAGTTTCTCTCCAAAGCACCTCGCGCTGGCCTGCTCGGCCATACCACCTTCTCCCTCCCGAGACGCTTGGGAATCCGTGCGGCAGTGAGGAGGGGCAAAGGAATGCGTCTTCTCATCTCTCCAAACACAAGCTCTGGCCCATCAGCTCAACACAGTGGGGCCCATTTTAAGTTTTCTTCCTTTCACTTCCCATGACCTAATCAGTCCTTCACACACCGAGCCTTCTCTTCTGCTAAAATGTTTCCCTTGCCTTCCCTTTCTATTTCGGTTTCACGGCTACCCCTCTACATCCAGCCCTTGTCAGCTCATGCCTGATTTAACTCAGCACCTTCCAAGCACATGTCGCTGTCTCCAGGGTCTGCCGACTCCAATACATCCAGCACAGGGGCCAGGAAAAGCCCCCTTAGGCAACATGTGCATCACATCATCCTCCCCCCGCCCCCCCCCAAGGGCCCCTGGCATCTCTGGTTCCCTCCTGCCTCCTACCTCTCCAGTCCCCCTCCTCATTGCTCTTCACGCTCCTCTCCACTCTGGCCATCCTTGGTGTCTTCTCAAGGCCTGCATATGATTTTCTTTCACAACCTTTACATAGCATTCCCCTGATCTGAAATATTCTCCCCTTCCTCTCTGCTAGCCATGCCCCTGATTGCCCTTCAAGGTTAACTGAAAATTACACCTTTCCTGTTCGTATCCTCTGCAGCCGTATGTTATATACGTCAGCCTGTGCCGGACCTGGATATCCGTGGGATAAACAGTGATCCCTAAAATCACTCCTGGATGCCCAAGTTAGCCACTAAGTTTGATCTTGATCCCTCCCCAAGGTGCCAGCTTTATAATGCGGCTCCAGTGCACCGTAATTCTCACTTGATGATATGTTAGTTTATAAATGTTGTGACTTCATTTCAATCTCTCTCCAGAACTGGAGGAAAATTTCCCCAAAGGCGGTGATTCTGCTTTTTTATTTGCACCCCTTCTGATTGCATATGCATAACTATGTGCATGAAACCAGCTCAAGGAATGTGTGGGGCTGCCTGGAGTAGGATGCTCAGATGGCTCTGGGAACATGACCTTTCCGTAAGAAAAATAAATTGGAAATAGTCTCAGTAGTCAACCCTATAAATACATTATGGATATTCTTGTGATGTAATATTACTCATACCTTAAAAACATTTTTGAAGAAATCTTTAATGACATGAGAAACTCTCACTACATAAACTTGCTATATATATATACATAATTTTTAAATAAATATAATATGTGATGTCAGTGTTAGTGTATAAACATAAAAGATGGTGAGGAACAGGTGGGCTAATGGGGAAAAATGTAGCAACATGTAAATGGTGATTCTGAGTGGTTCTGGGTATTTTTAAATTTATTTTCTGGGGTGCCTGGGTGGCTCAGTCAATTAAGCAACCTCACTCTTGATTTTAGCTCAGGTCATGATCTCATGATTCCTGAGTTCAAACCCCACATCAGGCTCTGTGCTGACAGTGGGGAACTTGCTTAGGATTCTTTCTCTCCCCCTCTCTCTCTGCCCCTACCCTCCTCAAAATAAATAAATAAACAGTGGAAATATTTATTTTCTTTTTTGGATCTTCTATTTCTTTAAATTTACTAAAAGAATCCTATATTCTTATCTTTATAATATAAGCAGAAAATATAAATTTTTTGAAACTACAATTGCTTACCAAAATGTCATCTTTTCAAACAGTATTTTTTATTTATTTTGTTTTATTTTTTAAATGTTTATTTATTATTGAGACAGAGAGAAACAGAGCATGAATTCGGGGTGGGGGGGCAGAGAGAGAAGGAAACACAGAATCTGAAGCAAGCTCCTGGCTCTGAGCTGTCAGCACAGAGCCCAACAGAGGGCTTGAACCCACAGACCATGAGATCATGACCTGAGCCAAAGTCAGATGCTTAACCGACTGAACCACACAGGTGCCCTGAAACGGTATGTTTTAAAACATAACATCATAGAGTGGAAGAGTAGGCCAGTGGTAGGGTGGAGAAACTGACTGATAGTTGAAAATGTAAAATTTTGAGATTTAAGAAATTTCTAGCTGATATAAAAAGAGGCAGCTAGTTTTCTTGGGTAACATCCTACCCCTCAGACCAAGTAGGAGAATATTTTTGGTGTTTCCATTTTGAAATGCTGCCAATCCCATCCCTTGAAAGAAAAATTATCATGTATCCCTCCACCAGCTCCACTACCACTATCCACTTCACCTCCATCACCTCCACCATCACTATCAACTTGACCAACATCACCTTCACCTGCACTATCCACTTCACCTCCATCACCTCCACCATCACTATCAACTTGACCAACATCACTTTCACCTGCACTATCCACTTCTCCTCCATCACCTCCACCACTATGATCATCTCTACCAATATCACCCCACCTCCACCACCACTATCCACTTGACCTCCATCACCTCCATTAGCACCACTCCCACCTCTACCACCACCTCCACAACCACCATCGCCTCTACCTCCCTTACCACCATCTCCATCACCTGCACCACCGCTGTCAACTTTACCTCTAATACTTCCACCTCCACTCACACCACCCCACCTGCACTATTAACTCCACCTCCATCACCTCCACCACCACCTCCACTTCTTTCTTCACTTCCGTCACTGCTTCCACCACCACCAGCCTAAAAGAGTAGACTAGGCTTCTATAAAAAATTGGATTAGGAGAGTATAGAGATACAGAAAATTAGGACACATTCCCCAGAGTGCTATACTCTAAATATTAAAAATAAGCAGAACTTTCTTATTGAGTCTCCACCCCCATGGCTCAGAATAAAAGGGATTTGGGGGTAGCTGGCCAATAAAATGGGAATAAATCCTCTTGTCTTAGTCTTTGGGGCTGCTATAACAAGATATCACAGACTGGGTAGCTTATAAACAATAGAAGTTTATGTCTCACAGTTCTAGAGGCTGGGAAGTCCAAGATCATTGCACCAGCATGGTTAGGTGAGGGCAGATCTCCAATTTCACAGCCAATAGCTTTTTGTAGGGTCTTCAGAGGGTGGGAGAGGATAGGGATCTCTCTAGATCTTCTTCAGAAAAGCACTCATGCCATTCATGATGGGGGAGCCCTCATGACCTAGTCATCTCCTGAAGGCCCCGCCTCCTAATACCATCATCTTTGGTCATTAGGACTTTGACAGATTATTTGGGCAGAGAGGACACAAACATTCAGACTACAGCATCCCTCAGCACCTAAGACTGACCTTGGAATGAATAGTGCCTCAGATAGGCCAAGAGTTCACATCAGCTTTCTAAGAACTGGACTCCTCCATGACTCCCATGTCGTATCATCCAACATCTCATGGAACATTTGCTGAAAAACCTATTGTATGCTGACAGGCAATAGAGGACACAGAAAACGTGGCAGGTAGGAGTGAGCACAGCCGAGGTTGAAGAGAGCTGAGCAGGTGCACGTGTTTTCACATGTGTGTGCATGAGCACGTGTGCATGTATCAATACTTATCCATCCACTGGAGTGCACATGAGAACCACTGAACATCACTATGCCTGTAACGCCATTTGGCTCTGCTGAGGCTGTTCCATATTTTCATATCCAAATTGAATAATAGTCACTTTTGCCCAACAGGATGAAGGAATGTACTGTTTCAAATTAACCTTGTCTCTAAAGGAAAACCTGTACGTGTGACACAGAAAGATGGGAAGTGGCTTCTATCTGTGGTACCTGTTATAATTCAACAAAATCTTCCAAAAGGTTCTGTAGATCTTCAGGAGCACAGAGAGGCAGAGAAGGGGAGGGTCTAAAATGGGGAATGGAGGATAAGTGCCTATGGAGCTGGTCCCTGCAGGGACAAGAGGCCATAGTCTTTTGTTTTCATCTCCATATCAAAGGGGAATATGGTAATGGTAGTACTTATCATCCATCCATCCATCCATTCATCCATCCATCCATCCATGTAACAGACATCAATCAAGCACTTACTATGCACCTGACATTGTTCTGTGCATGCTGTTCACAGAGCATGCTGTGAACAAAATAAAAACCGTTCCTTTCTTTATAGAACTCATATTCTAAAAGGAGATATAGATAATGAACAAATAAGGAACTTACAATGTCAGGAATAGTAAATGGTATGAGGGGCCATAGTGAAGAGAAAGACTATAACCACAGTGATAAGAGGGTAGTGGTTAGGGAACACCTTTCGAAGGGGGTATATTTGAACAGAACCTTGAACAGAGGGAGGGGAAAGCCATGTGAACATCTTAGGAAAGAATGTTCCAGGCAGAGGCAATCTAAAGTGCAAAGGCACTGAGGCCAAACAAGCTTAGGGAGACCAGGTCCAGATCATGCAGAGATATGGTGGCCAAGTTCAGGAACTTTGAGTTTTATTCTAATTTGATGTAAAGCAATGGGAAGGTTTTTCAGCCAGGACACATTTGTTATGTGCTTGGGGGAGAGAGAGAGAGAGAGGAGAGAGAGAGAGAGAGAGAGAGAGAGAGAGAGAGAGAGAGAGAGATTGAGAGAGATCAGGGCTCCACCTCTTATTTCAGCCACTTCTGTAGGTGCAGGGCTTCCACCACTTTGCTCAGGCACATCCCAACAGTGCTGTATCTTAGCCCCCCACGCATTGCTCACTTCCTGCCTCAGAGCTTCTCTCATTTTTAACTCAGCACTCCCAAGTCTGATCTGGAAAGGCCAGCAGTTAACACCCAGTGGGTTTCTCCTTTGACCAAAGGGGAACAAAAAAGGATGGATACACGTTTTGCCTTTTGTTCCCCTGGACAGCCAGCTCTCATTTGGATTTCATATTCCCCTTAGAAATCCCAGTAAGGTTAAGCACCCATCTCTTGCTCAGGGTCCACCTCCATAACTTCCTTGTATCACCCTGCCTATCCCCTCCTCCCTGCTCTCACTCTCTGCCTCTTGTGTTCTTTCTGTATGGATCAGATTCCTAAATAAACTTCCAGTATATTTAGCAAGCTTTGCATGTAGGTGTATACCAGAGAAGAGAATATAACTATCCCCATTTTACAGATGAAGAAGTAAGAGGTTAAATTTTCCGAGGTCAAACTGGAATTAGAAATGAAATTAAGGTTTATCTGATTCCAACAACCATGACCTTAAACACTCCATTATGCAGCCTCATACTCAGAATTTGACAGGTAAGAGTTTTTCTTGTCTGAATGGTCTTCCTGTTGTCCTCAGACAAAACTGTGAGTCAATGATAAAGCTACAGCAGGTTGGCAAGAATGAGAACTCCATCTGATAGAGATTCAGGGGAGGGTCCAGGCATAGAATAAAGGATCAGACTCAAATAGGGACTGAATAAGAAGTCTGAACCCACGGCCCAGGAAACATATGGTTGGTTGCATTCAGGAAGCAGTTGACCTAGAGTTCTTATCCCTGCTACCCTAGATGCCAGGCCTGTGTGGTACCACAGGCATCAGAACTGACTTGCAAGAGGCACGTGAAGGATCTCCCATGGAGGCACAGAGGTAAGTGTAAAGTGATTCATGTCAGTTATTTTTTTTAAAGAAGATATAGTCAGATTGATAAGAAACCAAAAACTCCATAAACTTTAGTAATAATAGCTCCCTTATTCAACACGTATTGTGTACAGCACTGTGCTAAGTGCTTTGCATAAATTACGTTTTTAGCAGCACCATGATGCAAATACTATTATTATTCATACTTTAATGATCAGGATTAAAGCGGTTAACTCAGCACATGTCACACAGGCAATAAATGATAGAATTGCGCTCAAACTAGGTCTGTGTGACACCAAAGGCTTTTGTTCTTAAGCCTTGTTTCTCTGGAATGACGGAGTGAAGATTTCTGGGGAGAGAGTGAGAAGCTGTTGGAGACATTGGGGGCTGGACACTGTAAGTAAAATCACTCCGGTGCCAGTATGGCTGTTGAAATACTTCTAAGAAGAAACAATGAGAATATTTTAATGGTCCAGAAGAGATGACATGAGCTGAAATTAAGGGAGTTAAGACAGAATTTGACCCAAGTGAGACTGAAGAAATCTGTGAGGCCACGATTCCAATTAACCAGAGCATAAGGGAAAAAATAGAGTCTTGGAGATTCAGAAACATTAATTCTGGTTCTACAGTGATGGCACCATTAATAGCTAAAGGGGCAACAGCAGGAGAGGGAGGGAAATGGTAGGGTCAGAATTCGGGGACAGAATTTGAAGCCTTTTATGAAATGCATATGCCAAAGGTTGATTGAAATGTACGTGGGGCTCAGAAATGAGAAGGTCTGGAGATTTCAATTTCTAAGTCATCCCTTAAATGGCGCCCGTCTTGCATCCTTAGGTGAGGTCAGCTGGAAAAAAGTGCTTGGGCACGCAGCCCACTTATATAGAGGAGGCTGGATTCTCTCATTCCTCTTGCCCATTTGCCTTTTTGCCCCTTACGAACACTACCTGACTTTTGACCCTGTCATTTCCAACAAAAGACTCACCCATGACCTGCATTACTGGTTTAAATTCCAAGCTACTGGATGGTAGGGGCCTATACCTTAAAATTCTCTATCTTTCCTACCAAGTGGCATTCCTGTAGGTTGTTAGCACGACCTCCTACTGGGCTTTTAATTTTTTACAAGAACAAATTCTGAAATGCCAGCACAGATCATCATTCGCCTTCAGTGTGGAGCCACTTGGAACAGGAGCGTGGAGATCCAAAGCACTCCTCTAAAGTGCATCATTTTAACCTCAGTTCTCGGCCGGCTTTCCTGTGTGCATTCTCAGCTCTCAATCCCTGCTTCTCATCTACATGCTAGTCTCCCAGTCTTCCAGGTCTGATTTCTAGCCTCAGGCATTTGAGACATAGGAGCTTTGCAATTAAATTCTCCCCTCCAGCCATAGTGACCCCAAACCTTACTTACGAAATTGCTTAAGTTTATTTATGGTGTTGGTTTTGTTTCTGTGTATTCTGGGGGCACACAGAGCCCTCTTCACAGGCAGAGCTGCTTTGCTGTCCTCAGAAAGACGTTCCCCTTCAGGGCACCAATGTCACATCAGCTGAGCCTTTCCTTATACTGTATCTGAGGGCCCCTTTGACCAACGGCAGAGGCAGGCCGGGCCCTCAGCAAATGGGTGGAACTGGTAAGGCCAAGTTCTAAAACCCCCTGAGCCCAGTGACCCCATAGACACCATCTCTGGTGACCAGTACCTTGTTGGCTGTGGCTGCTCTTCAAGACCCCCCACCCCCCCACCGCCTAAGCTGTCTTCCTCAAAGACCCAGCTCAACAAGACTGTATGGAGTGGCTATTGGTGATGTGGACCCTAGGTTAGGGTCGGGAAGCCGCAAGGAATAAAGCACAATTCTAGAAAGAATCTCCCAGTTTGGTTCTGTGGCAAATGCAGCGTCAGAGGGCTGTTCATGGAACAACAGAGTAGGTCTGCCTGACTGGCTCAGGAGGGAGGAAAGGGCTCTTAGATTCAGGGCTGACTTACCTGCTGGGCCAGGAGACTCATGTTCAGGGCCCACAATACTTTTAGGAACTCATGATAATTAAAAAAAATTTTAAGTTCTTTTAAAATCAAGAAAAAAAGAATAGAATTATAATGAATATGTAACAATAAATTCATCCTTAATTTTTTTCTTACTTATTTTTGAGAGGCAGACAGAGAGAGTGTGAACAGAGGAGGGGCAGAGAGAGAGACACACAGAATCCAAAGAAGGCTCTAGGCTCTGAGCTGTCAGCATAGAACCCAACACGGGATTTGAATCCATAAACCATGAGATCATGACCCGAGCCAAAGTCAGACGCTTAACCAGCTGAGCCACCCGGGTGCCCCATGTACAGCCTTTAAATCAATGCTGTTGTAACATTTATTATAATTATAATTATAATAATATTATTATTATTTTGGAGAAGGGATCATAGAGACAACGTGGCATAGGGCCCATGGGAGTCACAATGTGGCCCCATCTGGATGAGGTGACTTCAGGCAGAGGAGATACCTAAGAAATGTGGGAAGAGTGGAGTAGACCTGCTAGTTGAGAAACCAGTGTAGCCCTGTGTCAGGAATCCCAGCAACCCAGAGATGCGAGGGAGCCACTTGCACCCAGGAAGTAGGAAGGGCAAGAGGAAGGCAGGGATGTGACAGAGAGAGGCTTAGCCACCATATCAACAACCTGGAATTTGCCCATAACCTGTACCTTCCAGGTTCTCACTTAACCCACTGGACCAAGTCAAAACTTGCCAATCCTGTGCCCCATTCCCTCTCAGCTTATGTTTTCCTCAAACTATAGTCTGGATAACAGCTATGAGTCAAAGTGTTACCACCCAGGAACAGCTTCCTACACCCCCTCCCCTGTGAGGTTAGCCATTCTGTTGATAAAGAACTGTTTCCAATGGTAGGCAATGGATGAGATTTGGGGGCAGGAAGGCTCTGGGCCACCCACCCTTCACTCTGTTAGGGCCTCAGCTCAAGCCTCTCTGGAAGGCCGGTGACGGGCCATCGCTGCCGTTTTCCTTCTGTTTAGAAAGTGTCCAGAGGTCTGCTCGCCAAGTGACCATTTTTGAAGCATGAAGTGAAAGCAGATGAAAGAACAGGGAAAAAAATGTTCATTATGCAGACATATGAGGCCCCCCCCATCCTAATGCATGTGTCATTTAAATAGACTTGTGAGAGGTGTTCATTATTTCCCCCATTATTTAGAAATGTACTTCAAAGACCCTCAAACAGCAGTGTGCCATCACATTGTTTAAACATATGATTTGTTAAATCACTGCCCTCACAGGCCTGAAGCTCTGGGGTTATACCATCTCAGAGCAGACACAACTCAGGGGTCACCCCGCTGCGGAGCGTTGCCTCAGCTACTCCCCACCTCGGCTGATGGTTAATAAGGATCAGCTTTTGAAAGGCAAGGTCAAAAGAACTAAGTGACTTTTGATGCTCACTGATGGTGTGTGAGTTCATTGTTCCCAGAGGCTGTTGAGCATCCATTGAGAAGAGCCCATTATTGCCAAGAAGCTATGGAGACAAAGCCCCACCCCGCCATCAACCTAAGCCTGGCACTCAATGGAGGCTTCCAGAAGGATCCGATCCTCGACTTTAAGAATGGCTGTCCTTCAGGAAGTCTTGTTTACACAGAAATGGAAACCTGTAAAAGATGCGGTAAGTGTTGATCGGGTGCATTATCAAAGAACACCTTCAAGCACCTCTTCCCCTGGGCGCACTAAAGCGTTTATTTACTGGTCTTTAAATTGTAGGATAGAAATGCTTATGGCAAGCCACTGATTATAGAAAATCAAACTGAGATGCATTCATTGATTTGAGAGGAAAATAAGAATAATGGGGAGAAATGTTGCCAACTTAAAAAAAAATCAATTTATGTAAATTGTCAAGAAAATATCTGCTCCATAAAGACAAGTATGTCTCTCCTCTCTCTTGTCTTGCACAAAGCAGTTGCCAGCGCTTCCCGGCTCACTACATGCTTCCCCCACCCCTACACACCAGTCCACAGACTTTGTCTCTTTGTGGCTGCTTCACAAAAAGTGTAAGATTTTTTTCGGAAATCAAAGATGGACCTACAGAAAAATACGTAAAAGCCCTGTGGCAGAACACCAGTTTAGACCTGTCTTCGGATGTTTGTGGAAGGGGGTGGCACTCTACTGGGGTGGCCCATCCTGTTGTGGTGACAGGTCCCATCACCGCTGAGAGCAGAGGCAGACCTCAAATGATTCCCTTTTCAAAATTCCTTTGTTCAGTTGATGGCTCTCTGAATCTGCGGTTAAGCAGCACCCCCCCCAATCCTGCAGATAGTATCAATTACTCTGCATCCTTAATCCCTAAGGTGCTGCCTGCCACCAAATTCACGCATCCTTCCTTGGTCGTCATCTCTCACAGCGACTCCTGTCCATTCCACACCTTCCTCACCTAACACCTGAAACTCTGCAATGGCCTTTTCTCTCTTTCACTTGCTGCCTCCCATTTCCAATGTTTCTTCAAGTTTACTTTGTTCGATGGCCTGTCACATGCTGGTGGGCAAAGCACAGAACTGTACAGGCTGTTTTCTGATCCTTAATCATTTCCTCTGGCAGGTCCTTTCTCTAGCAGGAAGTGAGGGCTATGGTGCAGCTCCCGCCCATTGTCCCCTGGGTCTTACTCCTGCGTTTCCTTGTGAACCCCACCGCAGACGAGAACTCAGACATCTACAGAAGAACAGGCAATGGTCTGTGGGCACCGTTCAGTTCCAATGCACACTTAGAAAAGAAACGTTCCTTCAAAGAGAAACGTCTGGTGATGTGTGGCTCTGCACACCACACAAACTCTTCACTAGGTCACAGAAAACAGGTTAGCTCCTTGAAGCAAATGCTTCTCTCTCTTCTCCATGACAGACTGGGGCTTGGGTTTCAGATTTCCATACCACGTGATAGATTTCTCAGAACACCATCTGAAAGATGTATGCAAGTCTCCCCTTCTCACAAGGCAGGGAAAGGAAAAGTCTAGACCCTGGGGCAACTTTCAAATGAGGTTTTCCAGCTACACTATTTCTATCAAGGTTTCTTTTCTTTTGTTTTTTTAATGTTTATTTATTTTTGAGAGAGAGAGAGAGTGAGCAGGGAAGGGCAGAGAGAGAGGGAGACACAGAATCCAAAGGAGGCTCCAGGCTCTGAGCTGTCAGCACAGAGCCCCATGTGGGGCTCAAACTCAGAAACCACGAGCTCACGACCTGAACAAAAGTTGGATGCTTAACTGACTGAGCCACTCAGGAGCCCCTTGATCAAGGTTTCTAAGGCCCTACGACCAAGTTTTATATAGGAATAAAGTTCAAGAAAAATGTTTTTCCCCCATCTCTTCAGACCATCTGAAGAGAGGCAAAGTGAAATTTTTACCAAAAGTTTTAGATTGTCCAGGAGATAGCCAATGTCCTATTCTAATGTGACATTATGAAACCATGCCAGGCTTAAAGGAAAATCATGGGTCTTCATATAAAATTATTCACATAAACTTTTTATCTTTCCTCTGGAAAAAATAAAAAATCCTTCACTGTACAACATGGGGTCTTTATCTTTTCCTGAAAAACCATTGAAGTAGATTTGAGTTCAGTTCCCACTTTATCTACTAACTAGTCCTTGGCTAGTCCCTCCTCATCTCTGGCCAGTGTGTGTGTTCCTTTGCCAAATAAACAAAAGCAAAACGAAAGGTGCCCGTGGCTCTCTGTCTGCTGGTATAGGGCTATGACCTTGTGGGGGTTGCTAGAACAGGCTCCCAAGTACACTCCTTCGGGGAACTCTGAGGCCAGACAATAGAAGCCCATCTCCAGAAACTTCCCACATTAACCAAGTGCAGTGACACCCAAGATAGGCTAGCATGTTTTTGACTTCTGATTTTAGATCTTGCAAGGAAATTGGAGACAAACAGTATTTTTCCCCCAATCAAAGAAGAAAGGTTTCATTCCCTGGTTCATCATCAATCCTAGCATGTTTTATATAAGTGCCCCTAGAAAGCTCATACTTTCAGTCCTTGCCAAAACTGGCTGAGCTGCTGGCTCAGGCTGAGGAACAGAGGAAGAATTACGGGTTTGGTTGAACACACTGGCATGCGTGAGGCTGAAGCAGCTCTGTGTATCAGTAACGTGTAATGACAGCCTCCCATCTGTTCTCTGGAACTCTTCATCTGAGCCTTCATCAAGCTGGAAATCTGGAAGGAGATGAATGCAAGGGGGCTGTTTGAAAGCCATACATGAGCTCAGAAGTACTTGCAAAAAGGGACCCACCATGGGTCGGTGGTGGAGAGGCTGGCCAAATGCAGAGCTCAGGAAAGAGGGTCAGGGGGTCAAAAGGAAGGTCAGGGATGGAGGTGCGTTTTCCAGCCCCTGGGTCTCTGCTTCAGACTAGGGTCTCGAGAGTTTCATGCGACAAAATGTCAGCCCAGGAAGCAACAACCATGCTCCAAACCCTTCCGCTGGCATGAGACCCCAGATTTTCCCAGTGTCCATTGCAGCACAGACCTCTTGGCCAAAACTGGAACTGAAAGTCTAGGAAACATTCAGAATGTCCAACTTTCCCACTGAGGCCCCTGCCTCTGCTCTTGGGGAAAGAAAAGATGGGCCGTAGGGAGAGGAGGAGGGCCGAGACAGCCTACATGCCAAACTGGTGGTCTTTGAAAACAAAACGAAACAGGAAAATGTCTGGGTCTCTTTCACAGGCATAGAGCTAGAGCTACCTAAGTTCCGGGAGTCCTGGGGAAACCCGGTCCAGGGAAGGCAGGCGGACAGACTGGTGTGCCCGCCAGTTCTCAGCACTGGCTCTGCTGGGAGCGGCGGACGGCAGCATCTATCACCACGCTACCTGGGAGCCCTCGGCTGCAGTGTTGGCCGCAGGCAACTGATTAGCCAGCAGGAAAGCTTATTAGATCCCCAATTTCCCCCATTGAAGCCTCCCCCTCAGGGGACAGGAGGGGGACATTTTCATGGATTTGATGAATGCTGTTGGGGATGGAGATCACAGTCTAGGAACAAAAGGGGAATGTGAGCAGGAGATTAGGGAATTTGTTGAGGCTGAAATATGACCTGTGAGAAGCCAAGGGGGGAGCAGGCTGCTGGCTCTGGTCTGGGCCGAGGATGGCTTTCTGGCTGCAGGTTTCAGACTGTTCATCCTCCTGATTCACTGAGCAAATTCACAAGCCTCCTTAGCTGTTCTCTGTGTCTCCATGAACTTTCACCAGCCAGCCCTCTCTGCTTTCTTGCCTCTGAATTTGGGCCATCAGGAACAACCTCTGAAATGTAAAGCAGATAAAAATGTTTACCTAATACCTGAAGCTATTGTCAAACAACCTTCCCAGGGAATCTAAATAGAACTAAAGTTTTGAAAGAGGCTTCACTTCATTCATTAATTCATTTACTTAACAATTTGGAGGGCATCCCAGATACCAGGCAATGTGATTAAGGAGCTGTCTCATCGGAGAGAGAGAGAGGACATAGGTAGATGAGGCCATTTCAGAACCAATCTAAGGCAATTGTCAGGGAGGATAGATGGCGAGAGATAACAAGCCAAGTGTTGCTATGGAGAGAGATGCTTGGGGTCTCGACCTGGTCAGAGAGGGCTCAGAGGAGGGGAGTCTAAGGCAAGCCTTGCAGGATGGTGAGGCTTTGAAATGGAGCGAAAGGGCAAAGTGTCCTAGAAAATTGGCAGAGGAAAGCCTTTCGCTTCTTCTCAGACTGAATCCTTACCCTTCCTCCCCACCCTCCTGGAATTAGCACGAGATGGCACCAATGGAGATCTCTGTAAACCACAACTGCTTACCACAATAACACGCCTGAAACCCGCAGACGATGCATTCCCAGGAGACCAGGTCAGTGTGGTCCCCAGATCAGCAGCACTAACGGCATCTGTGAGCTGGGTGGAAACACGGCACCTCAGGCCCTTCCAGACAGAATCTGCATTTAATGGAACCAGGAGCCCCATATGCATATTAACACTTGAGCAAAGGGCAGGCCCCAGACTCCTTCCTCCAAACTCCAGGCTCCTCTTCCTTTTTTTAAATATTTATTTATTTTGAGAGAGAGAGAATCCCAAGAAGGCTCTGCCCTGACAGCATGGAGCCCAGTGTGAAGCTTGAACTCACAAACTATGAGATGATGACCTGAGTCGGTTGGTTGCTTAACCACCTGAGCCACCCAGGTGTCCCTCCAGCTCCTCCTCCTCACACTCCTAGCAGGGTAGAGAGCTGTCCCAATCGGAGCCCTGACAAGAGTTCTCAGTGCCCATCAGTAAAACTCAGCATTCTGACCCCAGAACTGGCCTGTGGTGGCCACGTCCACTCACCCATCCTGGCTCTCTTGGAAGGCGCACTGGCATTCTGGAAGTGCCGCCTCCTGTGGCCACAGAGCCCATGCCCCAGGACCCGCCTCTCGCCACACAAAATGCCCTCAGATACAGGACTGTGGGAGAAGATGGGCTGTGGAGAAGATGGGCCTCGTGAAGGCGAATTAGCCCCATACTGGAAGTGAAACGACCCAGGTTCAAATCTACGACACCACCATTTAATCTCTGCTGTGTAACCTTAGACTTGGTGCCATTGTCTGAGCCACCATTTTCCTAATTGTAGAAATACCTGTGCCATGATGCAAATAATACGATGCGGGGATAAGAAAAATAAAAAGTAAAAAATAAAGCAGCATAGGCTGCAAAGCCAGGTCCCTGGAATAGAATCTGTCCTTAACTGCTGAGTGACATTGGGCAAGTTACTTAACCTCCCTGCGCCTGTTTCTTTATCTGTATAATGAAAATAATAGTAGTCGTACTTTAAGCATTATTGGGAGGATTGAATTAATACTTGAATAGCATTTAAAGTAGTTTTTCACATACTGTAAGTGCCACATAAACATTTGTTAAATAAACGAAGTAGATTACATAGCAGAGTGACTGGTCTAAAGTGCTCAGTGTTTGCTGTTTTTGAGTTTGAAAGCCAATAATATCAAAGCAGACAGAATGAGAAAGAGAGAGAGAATATTCATGAGCTCCAGGGAAAGGAGACCCCATCTCTACCTGGGTGGGGTCCGGTACATGGTAAGTGATGTGGAGTTGCATGTGCAGCCTCGTGAATGGGGAAGGGGGTGGATGTAGAAAGGGGACAGGGGTGAGGACTGCATGGCGGGTGTGACAAGCTAGCCTGACATGCCTGCCCTTTGGTCTCTGTCAATCGCTCCCAGAGCTGATGAAGTGCTGATGTGTGTGACTCCAGACGGCGCCAATCAGTGCTGGATCTTAATGTATCAGCCCCTGGGGAGCTGGGGCTCTCACCACGGCAGAGCTGGGGAAGAGTCAGACGCAGCCAGGGCGCAACAGCCCAGCCAGGCCCCGGGCCCCTCTTTCTTCAGAAAAACCAGTGTGCTGGCTTGATCATCTGGCCCCACCTGCAGTGTGCAGCCCCCAGCTAGTCTGTTTGGATGGGGACCCTGCAAAGGAGTGAAAGTGTAGCAGGGACAAAACACATCCCAGCCTTACGGACCCCCTTCCAGCCTGCCATTCCTCCCAGACACACATCTGTCAACAGCTGCTTCATTAGGCAGCCTGGTGTACACAGCAGACCCCCTATTTTCTACTATGTCAGGGTGAAGGCCCTCTGCCTGCCATGTCCTCCTCAGCAGCACGGAGCAGCCAGCCTGGAGTGAGTGCAGTGTCCCCCACACACTGCCCTGAGGGGCTGTGGCCACCTGCCTCCCTGCACATTCTACCTTCACAATAATCTGTGGGATAGCTCGATGAGACCACAGGAGATGAACATTGTCATCAGCAAATAAGAGCCAAGGTGGGGGCAGATCAGTGATGTCCTGACCAGAAAGCCCAAGACACTGACTTTTGAGTTTGTGTTTCCCTGTGTGTGACTCATAGAACACTAGTTCCGAAGCTTGGTACAAAACAAAATCCATAGTGACATACGTTTAAAAAATTTAAATATCCTGGATTAAAGTAAGTGAAAGGATGTCCTTCTTGCAGGACTACTCAGAGCCTTGAAAATGCAGATATGAATTGCTAGGCTTAGAAAGAAAGTTAACGCTTATTGAAATGTGGAATCCCTTTCCCCCTCACGGTGCAGCCTGCCTGGCTGGGAATCTCCGAGCGCACACTTCTCTGTGCCGTATTACCCCCCAACGTTGGTTTCCTTCTACTGTATAACCCCACCCATCCCCATACCCTTCAGCCAGCCTGGCCTTCCTGCCTCAAGAATTCTTCCCAGAAGTACAGCCTTAACACCTTGGCCTTTTCTTGCCTTCTAAATTCTGTCTACCTTTAAAGGTCCCAACGAAGCCCTCCTCTCTCTGTGAAGTCTTTCTGGCATACTCCAGACTTCCTCATTGTCTGCTTCTCTTGATTTCTGCCCTATTTGTAATTTTATGTCAAGACCGGTTATTTGGTGTACCAGCCAGATATGATATGACTACCAGCCAGATAATCCCCTTAAAATAAGAAGCATAACTTGCACTTCCTGTTGCTCACAGGGCCCTTGACACCAGGGTGGGAAGTACTCAATCAACACTTGCTGATGGAATTTGGGGCCCCCCTCCTGTGTGCCAGCCAGCTCTAGGAATACCAGCTGGGCTGAAGAGCAGTGGTACTTGCCCTGGTCAGCCTGGGTCCCGTCTGGTTCCCCTGCTGGGCCCCAGCAGTGTGGCTCCAGCAAGCCATCGGCAGGTGCACCAGGCTTCAGGTCCTTTGTAAGGGCCCCAGGGACTCTTTTGGTTTAAAAAAAAAAAAAAAGGTGAGCCTCATGCCAGGAGACACAGGTCCAGCTACCACCAACCGCACTTCCTACCCCCACCTTCTAGTGGATGTGCTAGACTGCAGACTCCCTACGACAAGTCAAAAAAATAAACATCACAACACAGAGTTTCTGCAGCCTCTGGGATCATTGCCCATTTGTAATCTTTTTCTCTTCCTGAACTTCAAGTCTCCTTCTGCGTCTAGTATCTCTCTGCCTGTCTGTCAGTTTGCCTCCCTTTTCAAAAAACCTGAATAAAACACAGAGCAAACTGTTTCGCTTTCCTCCCTGAGAGCAGAGAATAAAGCAGTCACATGTCAGGGGCACATTTTCAGGTTTTATTTTCATCAGCAATATTCTCCCCCCCCCCAACACCCACCACCATAATTGCTATGGAAACACCAAATCCCCTTCCGTCCTTTTGTAAGTGCTGACAGACTTCACTTTAATGTCCCCTCCACTGAACCTCGCGCGGGCTTGGCACGCGGCACACATCAGCGCCCGGGGATGCGCGGGAGTCGCTGGAGAAGCACCTGTCCGGTTGATGCCAGACGTGCTCTCCCTTCCCGGGCTCGGACTTTCTCCTCTAACTGAAGATGCGGCACAGAACATCAGAGCCAGACACAATGCGGTCTGCGTGGCAGCATCCACAACAGAGGCCGCTCTTTGGGAAGAGAGAGTGCCAGCCAGGTTGGGGGGCTGGTGCGGGGGTGCGGGTTTCTGATGGACAAAGGAGCCTGAGCGCCTGCGGTTGGCCTTGCAGAAGGTCCATCGCTGATTCAGCGGTCCTGGAGCTCTGCAGACAGCAGGAGACTGCTCTCTCACTGAGGCCAGAACCCAGGCTCCTCACGCGCTTGCCCGTCTGGCTGCATGGACGCCGCTTGCAGATGAAGGGAATAAAGCAGTCCGTGCTGTCCGGCTTCTCTGGGTCTGGCACAAATGCCTTTAGCTCCTGGAAAGGAGCGGGGCCAGAGGAGGTTGTGCTTGTCTTGTCTGAGCAAAGGGCCTGTGGTCACTCCCTCGTCAGGGAGTCTGGCTCTCAGGAAACAGCTTTGGAAGAAGACAGGGATAGGGACAGGTTGGTTATTCCCAGCCTCAGTGAGAGCACACGGAGGCCAGCAACACGGGGGGCTCAAAGACGCCCCAGATGCCTCTGCACGGGCTCCAAGTACACAGAAACTGGCTGGACACGTAATAACCCCCCACACCGTGGAAGGATTTAGCTCGAGGCCACGTAGGCTGCCCAGACACACAGAGCGTGAGTTATGCATTCTACAAAATGATCCCATAAATCCCGAAACGAGTTTAAAAAAAAGAAAGAAAAACAGAGCAAATCAAGATGAATAAATATTAATGAATCGCCTCCTCTCTGTGGCACGAGGAACGTGAGGCAGGGCTAATGACTCTGCCAGTGGATCACACAGACCCTGAATGTCTCATGGAACAGCGGAGGTGGGCCTCAGAGAGGGGTCCCTCACCCCCGTGTGCAGTGAGAGGCCTGTAAAAGCTGCACAAGAGGGACACGTCTTTGAGCAGACGGCCGGATTTGCTAGCCAACTTTCTGGGGTGAGCTGGTTCTGGCGTGTGCTATATGCAGGAATAGCAATACGTTTGCTGAGCCACGGTTCTGCGCTGATGCTTTATGTCTCTTCCCTCTACCAAGTAGCCATTACTAAGCCCACTTCCTAGGTGAGGAGACCAAGGCTTGGAGACAGTAAGCATGCCACACGGTACAGGTCTGGTAAGTGGCAAAGCCAGGATTCAAATGCAGGGCTCTCTCGACTCCCAAATCCAACTCTAACCTCCACTGCCACTGAGCACTTTGCACCCCTTCCTTGATTCCTACATATCTTCTCGGCCTTGGGCCGCTTCTCCATGGCTTAGCTTGAGGGGCAATCCAGACTCGGCATGGGTGACAGCCTCTCACATAGTAGGTGCTCAGTAAATCAATACATGTGTGTTGAATTGGATCGAATGTCCTGTCCCCTTCTAGTAGCGAGGTGGAAATTCACAAAATAAATCCTTCCCCCAGGGGTAGATAAACCGCCAGCCTGACCTCCTCAGAGGCAGAGGCAAGGAATGTCATCCTCCCCGTCACTGTTCTTATTATCAGATGGCCACCAAGGGCTTGAACAGGTGAGGCAGAGATGAAAAACCTGGCAGACAGTAAGTGGTTCTTAAGAGACAGCCCCCACTTCAGCGCCATTTCTTTCAAGGGGGTCCCCCCAGGGGCTGCCAATCACAACCCTTTTCCCCAGCACCAAATTCACTTAAAACAGTGTCAGGGGTTTTTTTCTAAATTAACGAATGGAAGAACAGGAGCAGACTTTCTCCAGCCTCCCAGCCTCTCTGTCGCTTCCCCACCCAACGACAGCTAAAACGTTTCACTTGTCAGTCAGCAGTAAATACCAGGTCTCAGCTTTGTACTGTACATCCCCAGAATAGACGTTGCTAATGGCCTTGATGACAGTCTCTGATTTCTAAAGCATATGTGAGAAAGTGAGAGAAGGAGGGCGGCCAGCGGGAGGGAAGGCGAGGTGGGGGGGCGGTTGGGGGAAGGAGTCGGGGTGATGTGTAGATGGCTGCACTGTCCCTCTCATGTTGTTCCCACCTTTTTTGTCATTTTCCTCTGGAAGTGTTTTCAAGTGTTCACAACACTCAGAATGCTGAGCCGTTCTAGCCACAAAGGCCAAGAAGAAAAGGGCAGAGAAAGAAAGAGCCCTACCTTCTACAGACCACTTGATTTGGGTTGGGGAGGATCATCTCCAGCCCTCTCATGGACCCCAGGGAGGCCATGTGCCCTGGGACACTCTCGCTCTCCCCTCTGATGCAAGCAGGTGTCATCCAGTCACCCTTCCTGGGGCTGAGGTGTCCATGCCAGGACTGCAGGGGGCAGGGTAAGGCCAAGGCCTATAAATCATGACCGGTGGACAGTGATGTTCAGTCTATTTGTCTGAACAACTGATGACCACTCGTTCAACAATGGCTGAGGCTGGTCCCTCCTCCTACTGAAAAGAAAGGAGAATAGAACCAGGGAGAGGTGGCCAGCGAGGAAGTTTTATCCATACAAACAACAGTCACTGATATCATGTTGTGTCCCACTCACTGGTCAGATGGGTAAGACCCAGTCTCTATCCTCAAAAGCTCATGGTCTCCACTTGCCCTTGTACTGACTAGCACCCAAGGTCAAAGGACCTGAGGGTTAATGATGTGACCCTGAACAAGGGAAAATGGCCAAGATCTCCCAACTTTCTCTGAAATGAACCTCTACTCCTCCACACCTACCATCCCACTCCACCTTCCCACAAAATAAGTTATCCTCCCTGCTACCTTCTCTGAGTTCTTAAACAGAAATAGTCCATAAAAATCTTTCTGGATCATGTTTCTCTTTTTTTTTTTTTTTAATATTTAGTTAATCTTGAGAGAGAGAGAGAGAGAGACAAATCAGGAGTGGGGGAGTGGAAGAGAGAAAGGGAGACACAGAATCAGAAAGAGGACTCCAACCCACACAGTGTGAGATCATGACTTGATCTGAAGTTGGCCACTTAACCAACTGAGGCACCCAGGTGCCTCTGGATCATGTTTCTTTAAACTGCTTAACATTTGCCAAGGTTTACTGGGTGTCACTTGCTGTTCTAAGCACTTTATGGGCCTTATCTCTGAGGTCAGCACTACAAATGCCCCATTTTACAGATGAGAAAAATGAAGGCTCGCCGTTCCCCAGTACTTATTCCTGTTGATCATGAGCTCAGGCCATCTAGCTGCGGAGTCTACTTGCTTGCTTTCCTGTCTCACGAACCCTGCATTGGTTCTGATCCTGACATCTCTCAGGGATAGAACTTTGCTCTCTACCACAAAGAAAAAAAGTATCAGCTTCCTGGCTCCTGCGTGCTATAAGATCACAGTCTGAAGATCACTGGTGTGGAGGCACTTAGCTTCCTCCTTTCTGTTCTTCACAGATAGCTGCAACTAGGTTGTCTGAAATACTCAACCTGAGAGAGGAGACCACAAGGCTCAGGGAAGAGTTGGCACAAGACATATTCTGTGACACTTGTTGACTCATTGGTATGCTTTTTCTTGACCTCAATCATGAGCATGGTGGTAGTGATTTCAAACACCTTAGGAAGGGATCATGGGTTTCCCAAAGGTCCTGTAACTTGAGGTATAAAGTCTCTGCAGACAAACTGGGATGCCACAGGTACGAAGGGCTTATTTTTAGGGGTAATGATAAAATCACCATTTCCAAGGCTTTCACCACAATCCCTGATGTGACTTTATATTCTCCAGAGGTTTGCGCCCCCAGTCTTTCCAGAACATCAGCTTTAATTTAAAGCCCCGTCAGAGATCTTTGAAGGTCTAAATCTTTCCCTTCCAGCTGGTCAGAGATATTGGCATATTAATCTATTTAGTAATTATGCGAACAAGCTCTGACCATGTGTTATTGAAAATTAAACTATCAAAATGTGTCCAATCAAATTGCTCAATTTCTCAATCCCATCATGTCATTAGATTGAACACCAAGATTAATTACGAAGCAATGGGCCAGGTTCGCCAGATGTTGTGCTGACTCCAGTCAAGGTACATCTGTTTCTCCACCTACCATCACTGCAGATATTCAGCCACTGATTCCACAGTTCCTGGTCTGGTTCAGGGATACGTTATCCTAAACATGCCTGGTATTGACTTGGTCAAATGCTACAGAGTCTCCTGGTCCTTGCAACTGCTGTCTAAGGTACTGTCAGTCAATTATCTGTCCCAAGAAAGTTTCAAGGGAGTGAGAAAGGCCAGCCAGAGTGGAGCTAAAGAAAAGAGGCTGTTACTTTGAGGGGGATTGTAATTACAGAGATAAGAGAACCAGAGAGGTGGGTTGTGGCCCAGAACCTTTGATCTTTGTTCTCATGGCACAGTTTCTTGGTAAACTGCTTTCCCTCCTGCCTAGACAGTGTCACCACTTGTTATATAAACCCACCCGACTGGATGTCCAGGGCATCGTCTGAAGAGCAGAACCTTAAGGGTTACACATGATCAGTCTCACCCTAGCTCTCCAACACTTACAGGATGTGTGACCAAGAGCAAATTGTTTATGACCCTCCCTGAGCTCTCTTAGTCATCAATTGAGGTGGTAAAAATACCTACCCTCTAAGGCTATAAGGACGGTGGAAGTATACAAAAAGTGTCTGGACTTTTAGTAGTGATTAAGCACTTAGGCTCTGGAGTCTGCCTACCTGGGGTTCCGTTCCTACTCTATACTCCACTAATCGCTAGTGGGGTAACTTTGAGCAACTCATAACCTTTCCAAGCCTTGTGTTTTTCATCTACAATGGGGTGGAAATAGGATCTCATAGGTAGGATTAAATTACACAATGCATAGAAGTGCTAAGTAGAATGCCCGAGAAATAACAAACATTAAATAATACTCAGGAATGTTACTCTTATTATTTTCCTGGAATTTGTAGGGGGCATGCTGAAAATATTGCTTTCCTCCTCAACTCTCTTTTTATTCCCTCTACGTTTCTCTGTGGCCCTCAGACTTGAAGGAGTCTTAGGAGTCATAGAACCACCCTTATGGCTGTTATACAGATATCCAAAACAAGAAAAAAGAGTTTGTAATGATAAACCCAACTGTTTCTGTAAGAGAATATTTTTTGTTATATGGAACATATTTCATTTTACAAAATACCTTAAGGTATAAATGTGGAAACATGAACTAAGATTGATTGTTCAGTCTAATAGATCAAGAAAATAAGGCCATGTCAACAGTGATGTCAGGAGAAGGGGGTAAAGAACAGAGAGAAGAAAGTGGAGAAGGAAAGATGATGGAAGGACAGAGTTCTATAAAATGACTCCCTTCCCAATGACCACTCCAAGTATTAGTTAAATCCTACTAAAAATGTGATGTGAGCTGATTTATTCTAGAAGCCAGTAAGAGAATTGATTTTTGTTGACATGATGTAGAAAATAAATTAGATTTATGGATAAAGGAGTTAGAGGTATAGATGACCAAAAAGTACAAACTTTCAATGAATCAGTCAAGATACTCTAGGTGATTCTGTGTTTAAAAATTCAGAGTCTTTAAAACAACAAAAGCCAGCTTCAACTTCTATATAAGGCGTAGAAAATCCTAAGAAAATGTTGATCTCACTCTAACAATAAGAACAACCTGGATAACACACAAAATCATAGTTCTGAAGCCAATCAAAGAGCTAAAGACACACAGACATAAAAACTAACAAACTAAAATTCAGAAAGTCACATCGCCCTCCTAGGAAAGAAAAGACCCATAAAAATGTTATTTTTATCATTGAAAAATAGTGGCAGAAGGAGGAAGCCATGATAGATACATGTAAGAAGAAAATAGCTAAAATATTAATGAATTTTTAATGGTTGAAATTGGATAGGAATGATGGTGAGGATCTGAAGGAGCCCTAGAAATAGAGTCTGAGTCTATTCATGAACTTTTTCATTGGTTTTAAGTGCTCACAGAATATTGTGCAGAAGGGCAATAGAAGTGTGAAAGTCTTCTTGAAATCCAGACAGATGGCATCCGTTAAGACCAAAGAGTAGAGGAATTGAGACAAACCCTCTAGGAATTCAGACCCCAAGCCCTGGTGAAGGTAATATTCTAACCCTGCCCTCAAATAATTTTAAGCCTACGATAAACCAAATATAATGAAAGAAACAACCAAGCCCCAATTCAGCTCAACTGCAAACCAGATACCTCAAATCCACAAACCAGAAGCCTGACAGAAAAACAGGATGTCCTATTTCTGAAGTAAATATTATTTACTTCAGCTCCTGCTGTATTTTTATCCATGATGTCTGACATTCATTCAAAAACCATGAGGCAAAATGTCAAGGCTGTGAAAGACAAGGAAAGACTTGGGAATTTTCACAGATCAGAAGAGACTAGAAGACATGACAAATAAATGCAGTGTGGTATCTGTATTGGATTCTGGAACAGGGTTAGCAGAAAACATAGGGAAATCTGAATAAAAACTATAGTTCAATGAATAGTATTGTATTAATGTTCATGTCTTAATTTTGATCATTGTACTGTGTGCTTAATAAGATGTTAACATTAGTGGAATCTGGAGGAAGGGTATCCAACTCTCTACACTATCATTGCAACTCTTCCATAAGTTTTGAATCCTTTCAAAAAAACCCCCAAACTTTATGAGATGCATAAAAAGCAAGAAGATATGACCTATTATCAAGAGAGTAAAGAGTCAATAGAAACAGTCACAGAGATGGTCCAGATACTGAAATTATGAGAGGAACTTTAAAATACTATGGTGAATATGTTACTCAATTTTGCAGGCAACATGAAAATACAGAAAGGGAAATTCAGCGCAGATATTTCTATTTTCTATGAAAGAAAAGCCCAAATGGAAAAGCTAGGAATGAAAAGAAATGAAATTTCCAAAATGGATTGATGACAAAAAGCCATAGTTATGAGTTCAGCAAACCTAAACAGAATAAATGCAAAGAAAACCACATTTAAAGACATTTTTGAAAGCAGACAAAATAAAATAGACACATCACATACTGAAGACAAAATAAAAATGATAGCTGTTCTCTCATCTGAAATCATGCAGGGTAGACCATGATGGAATAATATTTGTATAGCACTGACAGAAAGTTAAGATGAAATGAAACAAACCTAGTGTTCCATACCCAGAGAAAATATCCTTGAAAAATATAAGTAAAAGAAAGACAAGTTCCGGGGTGCCTGGGTGGCTCAGTCTGTTAAGCATCCAACTTTGGCTCAGGCCATGATCTCACAGGTGATGAATTGGAGTCCACACTGGGTTCTGTGCTGACAGCTCAGAGCCCGGAGCCTGCTTCACATTCTGTGTCTCCCTCTCTCTCTGCCCCTTCCCCATTCTCACTGTCTCTCTCTCTCTCTCTCAAAAATAAATAAACATTAAAAAAATTAAAAAGACAGGTTCCAACAAACAAATGCTTCATTTGCTTCAGAAGATATGCATGACGAGATGTAATGAAGAGAGCTCTTCAAGCTGAAAGAAATGACACCAGATACAAACCTAGTTCTGCAGGAAGAAATGAAGAGCACTAGAAATGGCAAATATGACAGGAAATCATATAGTTGGATGTTTAGTGTAAAAATTATAGCAATATATTGTGGTATTTTAATCGATGTAAAAATACAATATATATGGCAAATGCAGCCCTAAAGGCAGAGATGGTAATCAGTCGTACGTATATTGTTCCAATGCTTTTACAATGTTTAACAAGGAGTAGAATACTTTTAAAGAGGAATATTTCAGAAACAGGGGCACCTAGGTGGCTCAGTGGGTTGAGCATCTTACACTGGATTTCAGTTCAGGTCATGAGCTCACAGTTTGTGAGAATGAGCCCCAAGTTGCGCTCTGAGCTGACAATGCCAAGCTTGCTTGGGGTTCTCTCTCTCTCCCTGCCCCTCCTTTGCTCTTGCATGTCCACATTCTCTCTCTCAAAATAAATAAGTAAACTTTAAAAAAAGAATATCTCTGATATCTTAAAAATACATATTGTTATCTCTTGTGAAACCATGCATACACATGCAGATAATGCAAAGGCGCATAATGAGAAAGTTAATATAGGTCTGCACATTCAGTTCCAGACCATTGCAATAAAGCAAATATCGAAGTAGAGAGAATCAGATTACTTTTCTGGTTTCCCAGTGCATATAAAAGTTATGTTCACATTATACCATAGTCTGGTAAGTGTGAAATAGCATTATGTGTAAGCAAAACATGCATGGCTTAATTAAAAAATACTTTATTGCTAAAAAGTTCTAACCACCATATGGGCTTTCAGTGAGTCATAATCACTGATCACAGATCACCATAATAGTGACAAAGTTTGAAATATTGTGAGAATTGCCAAAATGTTACACAGATACACAATGTGAGCAAATGGTGTTGAGAAAATGGTGACAATAGACTTGCTTGACACAAGGTTATCACACACCTTTAAATTGTGAAAAATGCAGTATCTGTGAAGTGTGATTAAAATGAAGCACAATAAAATGAGGCATGCCTGTAGACAAGATGAAATAGCTTACTGAAAAAAAATCACTTTATTCACCAAAAAGCAGATAGAAACCAAAGAATTGAGTAACAAAGTGCACACAGGGCAAAGTTCAAAATACATAAGATCCAAATACAAACGGATCAATAACAATATTAAATTTAAATGCACTAAAAGGTCAAAAGGTAGAGATTGCCAGACTGGATAATAAAAAAAGAAACCATACACTATTTATAGGCAGTACACTTTAACATAAAGTTACAGGTTGAAATTAAAAAATTGGAAAAATGTAAAGCATTCGTGATAAAGACTGAGGGTAGCCTTCAGCCAACAATTAGCCCCAAACTGAGTCCCTTAGTCCAACAGGATATCAGTAACTAAGTTCTGCCCATAACCACATGAGCTTAGAAGTGGACTTGTTCTTCAGTCAAGTCTTCAGATGAGAACCCAACCCTGCCAATAATAGTCATTGCAACTTTGCAGAGAACTCATAGAAGCCATGTTCAGACTCTTGACCCCCAGAACTGTGAATAGTTCATGTGTTCTGTTTTATGTCACTAAGTATATGGAAATACTTTTATGTAGCAATGGAAAGCAAGTACACTATACAAACACTAACATAGAAAAGCTGCTGTGGCTATGTTAATAACAGATAAAATCATTTTCAAGTTGAAGACAATTACTAGAGACAGAGAAAAACATCTCCTAAAGATAACAAGGTCAATTTATGGAGTTAATATTTTTTTCAAGTATGTTTACACATTTCCTGAGATATAAGTTTAAGGTATACAGGATAATCATTTGACATACATACACTATGAAATGATTACTACAATATATTTAATTAACATTCATCACCTCATATAGTTACAGTTTTTTTCCCTTGTGCTGAGAACTTTCAGTATCTATTTTCTTAGCAACTTTCAGATTTACTATAAGACACAGCAATCTTAAACGTGTATGTACTTAATGACAAACCGTACAAGCACATGAACCAGGAAATTGACAGAAGTAAATAGAAATAGACAAATCCATAATAATACCCAAATGTTTTAACATTATTCTCTCAGTAACTAATTGCATAAGTAACTCAAATATTCAGCAGAGAATTCTATACCCAGCCAAAACATCTTTTAAATATGAATGCAAAATAGGCTTTTTATAAATATTTATTTTTGAGGGAGGGGGCAGAGAGAGAGGGATAGAGGATCTAAAGCAGGCTTTGCCCTGACAGCAGAGAGCCTGATGTGGGGCTCAAACTCATAAACTGAGCCCTGATATCATGACCTGAGCTGATGTTGGACGCTCAACTGACTGAGCCACCCAGGTGCCCCCAAATGGGCTTTTGGAAGCAAACAAAAAGAGAGCAAAAGCATTGAAAGCAGACTTCACTACAAGAAGTGTTAACAGAGGTTATTCCACAGAAGGATCATTGTATCAAAGGGAATTTACTTTAATTCAAGTATAGTTGACATACAATATTACATTAGTTTCAGGTGTACAACTGTGATTTGACAAGTCTATGTGTTTTGCTATGCTCACCCCAAGTGTAGCTACCATCTGTCACCAGACAATGCTGTTACCATTGATTATATTCCCTACGCTCTCCCTTTTATCCCCATGACTTATACATTCCCTAACTAGAAGCCTTCCACTCCCCATTTACCCTTTTTGTCCATCCCCCAACGCCCTCCCTCTCTGGCAACCATCAGTTTGTACTCTGTATCAGAGGGAAAATTTAAATCAGCACACATAAATAGAGAGTTCCAGAAACAGCAAAAAAAAAAAAAAAAAAAAAAAAGGTAAAGATAAAAGACTGTATTTTTCTTATTTCAATCATTTTAAAAGAAAAATCAATAATTGAAAGTAAAAATAAAGGGGTTTTATAGGTTATATCATAGAGAAGAAAAAACTGTATGGGAACAATAGGACAAAAGATTGGAGAAAGAAAAGGGAAATTGACTGAAAAGCTCCTATGCTATATGTTAAAGGTACAATTCTGTTCTAAGATTTACTGTGATAAGCTAAGGATACATTATAAACCCTAAGCAACCCCTAAAATAATTCTTTAAACATATATAACTGAAAAGGCAAGAGTAGAAATAAAATGGAATTACAATACGTACTCAAATCAAAATTATGCAGGAATAGAGGGGGAATGTAATAAAAAACAGATGCACAAAGAAAAGACAACTAGTAGGATTGTATATTTAAATATAATCATATCAATATTTTCACTGAATATGAAAGGTCTAAAACCTTCACTAAAGACAGAAATTGTCAGATTGGATAAAAAGAAAAGATCCAAATATACAAGATTTATTAAAAACCTACATCAAATACAAAGATATAGATAGGCTAAGGTACAAATTCTAGTAATAAAATAAAAAGGACCCAGGTATGAAAAGTATAGCATAGGAAATATAACCAATAACATCGAATAACTGCAGAGTGACAGATGCTGACTTACAGTTATCATGGTGAGCATTTCGTTAAGTACAGAATTGTCAAATCCCTATGATGTATAGCTGAGACTAGCAGAACACTGTAGTTTATTTTAATAAAGTTTTATTTTAATAAAAAATATAGAGAGGGTGAGAGTAACAGGACGGTAACAGATACGTAATGAAAACACCAGTCAAAAGAAAGTTGAAGCTGAGTTCTTAATATAGGTTCATAGTCAGTATTTGCCTCTCGTGGTAGTAATTGTAATGACAGTGGGTTGGGCACTCGACCTGACAGCAGGTGCCCATGAATTTGGGAGTTGGTACATTTGTTGACAAAGCCATAATAACCTCTCCTCTCTTACCACCCAGACAGCAGTAACATTTCTGATGCTTAACAAAGCATTCAAGTTTTGCTTTCTCACATCCTATGTATATTGATTTTTGTAATTAAATTTTGTAATTTTAATATGCACATGCCTATGTATATTAATTTTTGCTTTTGCTATAATTAGAACTCTCAAGGACCAAAAAGCAATTTGCAAAGGTAGAAAGAACATGAAGATGGACTATGTTCAAATCCCAGCTCTACGATTACTGAACTATGTGAACTTCAACAAATTACTTAATCCCTCCCCAAACACACTTCCTCCTCTGTAAAATGGGTTAGTAGCCCTTATTTCACAAGATTGTTGAGAGGAATAAATGAGCTAATTTATGTGGAGGACATAGAGTATAAGCTCAGTATGGACCCTGTTGTCCCAAGTTCCTCTAAGGTATGAAGATGCTTTATGTATATCAGTAGATAGGGTTTTGGAGTTGGTAAAGGATTCAGATCTGAGATCCAAGAAAGAATTATCGAGATGTCTTTGGTGCAAAAAGATGATTTTATTACATCAAGGGGACAGGACCCACGGGCAGAAAGAGCCACCCTGGGGTTGGGAAGAGTGACTGGTTATGCTATGGAGTAGGGGGAGGTAAAGACAAATCAGAGGCCTCCAGAAGGACTTTGATGTGCTGAAGAGGACTCATAAGATGCCAAGGGCCTTGCTTGCTATTGTCCAGCTAAGGTGCCTCTAGTCAGGCATCCATATTAGGAGAGTAAGGGGTTCCTGGAGAAATGTTATACTAAGAATTTGCCTCAAGTACTTGGCAATGGGCTACAGGTTATAAAAAAATTTAATTTTACCTGCCATTTCCTTCTTGCCTTTGTTCCCCACATCACTAACGAAGGGTTCCAGGAAACAGACGCCATAGGTTTCGGAGATTAGGCTATTGATAAGATTGGCTTTCTCTTGTAATTTACTAAGACATTTGTAAACTGATGGAGACTCCTGTCCTGCATGACTGTGATCTCTGTCAGTTAACTGTTTGTTTTCTTTGTTCTTGGGCAGCAGAGAGTGCCTGAGGAATATCACACAAATGGGGGAGGGGGTT
This sequence comes from Suricata suricatta, assembly GCF_006229205.1. NCBI lineage: Eukaryota > Metazoa > Chordata > Mammalia > Carnivora > Herpestidae > Suricata > Suricata suricatta. Next base: position 141,915,962 of record NC_043702.1, read on the forward strand.
GGGAGGGCATAGGCGGGTCTGGGGAGCACTTGTGCTGGCTTGTGCTTGGACCTCAGTTTGCCTTATGGTCCCTCACCATCAGGGAGGATGAAGGAATGAAGGAAGCCCAATCTGTTTCTGCGAGTGGGGAGGTGTGCTATGGACCTTTCACAGTTGGTTATAATGTGGCCTGGGTGACTCCTATAACTGCTGAATGGGCAAGATCATCTTCTCCAATTCAGGTTTGGTAGCAGGAGAGTCAAAACTGGAAATTTTCATCTTTGTCTCCTCGGGAGAAAAATGGAATGTCCGTGTCCTGTGTATTTCAATTTCTCAGCCTGATCTATAGTAGTTACCGAAGGTGTTAGAAACTGCAATAACGTTAATGCCTTTTTACAGGTTTTGCGGCCAATGTCTGCAATTCTTTAAGAAAGGCAAGATAGAGTTGGCTTTGAGAGAAAAATCTAAGTCAGACTTGCAAGTAAAAGTAAAATCTACAAGCTCATATTTGTAAAACATTCATTTGTTCATTCTTTCACTCATCTGTCCATCCACCCATCCATCCATTTTTCCTATTCATTTATTTAACAAACCTTTACCAAAGATCAACTAACTGCCAGGTATTAGATCACAAAATCAATGAAATGATATCCTTTTCTATTTTTTGGTAACACATTATTATTTATGCGAGCAAGTGAGAAGTTCTTTACAGATGATCTACCAAATTCCTTGTCCATGTTCTCCATAATGTAAATTCTTTGTTTTTGATTTAGACTGGCTACAAAACCTATCAGCCTTGGTTGGGACAGGAACCAAGGCCAAGGTTAAACCCCCTGCCTTCAGAAGAAGGATCACAACGGATGAATGAGTTAGTCTTGGAAATGTTTTCAGCAGGTGATCTGCTTGCCTCTTTAGGGAAACTGTCTGGTTCATTAGTTGATATATCTGGCTCAGTGGATCATACATAGAATTAAACAGTGAAACATGAATTCTTTTAAAAAACAGACCCTTTCCCTCCCTAACCTCTATCCCCTACAGTAGTGGGAGATGTAACTGGTCAGAGCAACTGTTTTACTTCTGTTCTCCTCTTCCCCACCTTAATTCCTTAATGCTTATCAGTGTATCCTGAGGGATCACAGGCAGGTGTGAGACAAGTTCTATGCTGACTTGGGCAAAAATCTGGATTTGGTTATTTCAGTAAATCACTGTCATCCAGAGTTGTTTTGAATTCTGTCAAAAAAAAAAGAAAGCCTCAATTTGCTTTGCAGACAGAATGGGGTTGTTTTTAGCCTGTTGAGATTCACAGCCATGAAATCTTTGTTTGCAAATCAGGGCCTTTTTCAACAATGCTGGGTGTGGGGACCAAAATAGCAATTCTAAAATCTCTTCTCTCAACCTCAGCCTCCTCTCTCTCCTTGGGGAGGGTAGGATCCCTGGAGGAGGAACAGCTGTTTCCTTGCCAATATTCTTGTCACAACCAGGAACAAACAATCCCTGGAGCCATCCAAGCTCAAGCTCAAGAAATGTGAACAAATCTGAATTGTGGATTTTTTCTTTTTTTTGCATTGGGGCGGGAAACTATAAGGCATCAGAATCCCCTAGAGTGCTTGTTAAAACATAGATTTCTGGGTCAAATGGCATCCTGGTAAATATTTAATGACCTGCTCTCTTTGGAAGAAAAGATGTGATTATCATTTGCCAATTTCTGTGGTGTAAATACTCCCGCAACAGTCAATTTCAAGCTACCTCAAACTGGGAAGAGATGCACAGTCTGCTCATTGGAGCTCAGGCTAGCCAGCTCCAGCTCCAGGAAGAGCCCCACCTTCACAGTTTTTGAGTTAGCAGGTCAATGGGAGAATTTGCACTTCAAACAATTTCCCAAGAAATAGCGCAATTGGTGCTTGTCCAGAGTTACTAGGTGTCAGATATCACAGGAATTTCCTTGGACTTTGGAGATCTTGCCACTTTGCAAATACTCCCTCTTAGGACCTCATCTTCTTTTTCCCCTTATATCCTGAAGGGTTCATTGGAAAGAACCCTTAACCACAGGATATTCTCTGGGCTGTCACCTTTGGGAAAGTGAAATATACTAATTTTCCTAAAGGAAGCCACATATGCTGCCCTCTTTTGATTGCACCCCTCCTTTTTCATAACATAAATGTAAAGATCCAGGTCTTAGTAATCATTCTTGCCTAGCACAGCACCAGTAAATATTCACTGAACTGAAATGGGCATGGTATACTGGCCTGTACATGAAATACAGATCTCATGGTTTCTATCACTCTTCCAATCTTTATTTGCCTACCCATCTATTAAGTTCATTCATTTGTGCAATGGATATTTGAATCCGTACTATGTGCCAGTCACTGGATACTGGAAAGGTAATAGTGAATGCAACAGGCACAATATCTGACCTGTGGAGCTGAGATAGGGAAGACAAATATTAAATATAAATCAGATTTGCAATTAGTGCTTCAAAGAAAAGCCGAGAATGCCATGTGGGCAACTAATAGGGTAAGGAGGCAAGAAAGGACTCTCTGAGGAAAGAAGGTCAAATTGAAGCCTGAAGTATGGGTAAGAGTTTCCATATGCAAAGCAATGGTGGTGGCAGGTATGTGGCAGGAATATGTATTTCAGGGAAGCAGGAGGATCAGGAAGGGAAGAGCGCCTGGAGAAAAGGCTGGAAAGAGAGGCGGGTGCTAAATGCTATCTTAAAACCTCGGGGCACCATGGAAGGATCACAAGCAGAGGAGGGCCAGCACACATCTGCCTAAGAAAACGTTGCCTTTGGAGGTGTGTGGCCAACACATTTTTGGTGTGTTGCTTCTGCATCACAAACCCAGACAACATGCCCCATCATGCAAGGTTATGGCTGAGCTTGTCCAGAGTTGTCTTGAGGAGAGCCATATTGTTACAGGGTGATGTCGAAAAGACCACCGAATGCCGAATAGAAGTGAGACATAGTTTTACTTACTGCCGGGCCAAACCTGATCTTAAGGAGAAAAGTACAGAGAATGGCCACAAATAAAGGTGGCAGTGAGATTATATGGACAGAATACACCAATTACAATCCATAGCGTTCCATGGTAGCCAATTACATTGTAATACACAGATGCTAGTTTTGGCAGGAACCTATCAATTTAAAGTTCTTTGTTGCTTTAAAATGACCAATCATAGTTAGACACCTAAGATACTGCGAGACAGTGACTAAGCAAATTTTTCTGTAGGCGTGGTCTTGGCTGGATCTTAGCAATCATAGAAAAGGGGTGGGTGAATGGTTTGCAACAAATTATCCATTACATTCCATAAGTAATTTAACCCATTACATTTCAAAAGTAGTTTAACCCATTACATTCCATAAGCTGACCTATAACACATACCGTTTTCAATCATCCAATGAAACCAAATGGTTCAATGTCAAGGATGCCATCTTTATTCTTTCTGTTGTTCCCTTGTGCCTATAGTGCTCCTGGGTTCTCCGTGGGTCACTGATGAACAGTCCCTGGTACCAAAACAATCACTTGACTTAAAAAAGATCAGGCTTCCAGTCAAATTCCCATTTACCAACCTGGAGAAATGGAAGGTGCCATCTTGGCCCCTCTGGCCAACTTAGTAGTCTTTAAGTTTTAGCAAGTACCTTTACCCTGAGTGATTGATTAACTAAACCTTTTGTTGTATGTCCATAGATCATGCATTGTTTCCTAGAGAGAATGGGAACCAAACCCTCTTGCACAATGTCCCCCCAGAGCAACAATACACAACCTACTGTGTCTACAGCCCAGACCATGGAGTTTGCACACAATCAACAAATGTTACAGATTACTGTGCTCCTCTTTTACTGATTAGCTGCTCTAAAGTTCCTTTAAAAATCTATGGGCCAGGCAGAAACCTGATTTTTGGACAACAGTCTACCTTCTCCCCTGAATAAAGCTTATATTCCATTCCAATCAAAACCATATGCATTTTTAAAAGTTTTTGTGAGAGAATTGAATAAGATATCATAAGTGAAAGTTCTAGAATGCCATGCATGTGTAAGATGGCACAATTTATGACAGGTAGAGTGGTTAGGGACAATGGGCAGAGTCTTCACCCAACACAGCCCTCCTATTTACCTTCTTGTTCCAAAGTATCCAACCCCCAAGCTGTCATTTTGAACTTTTGGACTTATTTCACACTTTGCAGTCTTTCAGGGTGACAGAGTGCAGCCATGGCAAGGACCAGGGAGCCCAAGAAAACATACGTGCCTTGATGTTCCTCTTATAATGTACATTTGGCTCTCTCTGATATCAAAGGTGATATTTTGTCAACACATTACCTCATGGGCACATGTGTTCACTTTATGGTTTCTTGGGCAGAAGCAGGGCACTGTGGCTTAGGGAAGTAACTTTAATTAATTTCTTTATTTTTTTAATGTTTATTTAGTTTTGAGAGAGACAAAGCATGAGCAGCTGAGAGGCAGGGAGAGAGGGGGACAGAGGATCTGAAGCAGGCTCTTTTACTGAGAGCAGAGAGCCCAATGTGGGGCTCGAACTGAAGAACTTTGAGATCATGACCTGAGCCGAAGTCAGATGCTTAACCAACTGAGCCACCCAGGAACCCCAGGGGAGTAACTTTTAAATTACAGTTCATGGACCACCCACATCGAGATGACCCAGGCGTTTATTAAACCTACTGTAAGGTTTAATAGATGGAGGCAGAGATGGGAGGACAAAGAGACCACGTTATGGAGCCAAGAGGGCCTTTATGGGGATCTGCAATTCCCAGGCGAGGTTCCGTGACTCTGGAGTGGGGAGTCAGGGAAGTCGTGCCTGATATGGGAGAGCAAGGTCTTTTATGGGTGCAGAAGTTCCGGGTTTGAGCTCAGGTGGGCTGATAGCCAAGTAGGGGCATCTTTGGACGGTGGCAGGATTCAATTGGCTGTTCGCTTCGGTGGGGAGGGGGATGCTGGAATTCCATGGTGAGGCATTACAGTTTGAGACAGTCCAGATTGAGAGTGGGGGTCGTCAGTCCTGGTGGCGCCTGGATCTGTTATCTGACCTGCAATAAAAATGGCCGCTGGTGCTTTTCAAATGGCTTGGGTCATCCCAGATTTGCAAGTGAAGGTTGTCAGTGTTCGCAGCTCTCCACAGCAAAGTGGCCGCTCAGTTGCTTTCCCATGGCAACTCTTACACCTACAAATGTGTGGGCCTTACCCCAGCTCTACAAAATCACATCTTCTGAAAAATGAAAGTTCTCAATTCTTCTGTGGTCTGCAGAAAGCCATGCTTTAAACTCACCCACAAAGACATGAGCACACGAGCTCCACCAACTTGACCTCAGTCTCCTCATCAATACTTTTGATTATAGATTACATGTTATATGAATCTCTCAGATAGGGGCTGTGAGGGTTAAATGAGATGAAGTATATTCAGTGTTTAAAACAGCTCTTGGCACTTAGAAAGCACTTGATAAATGGTCACATTTATTATGTCACCCGAGCCTCTCAGCAGCCCTGTGCGTGGGTGGACAGGGAGCTGATATCTAGAAAAGCAAAATGAGTTACCAGAGGTCACACAGTTAATTAGTAGACGAGCTGGAGTAACACCCAGAATGCCTACCTCCTAAACCAGCATGATTTGTACCACAGGAGGCTGCCTCCTTTAAGCCCCGATTTCCCCTAAATGCTTCCCTTCTATGTACTTGTCTCTAGGTGGCTGAGCCAGGCTCCACATGGCTCCCTTTCATTAGCGATGTATCAGGATGTTGCTTTGTATCTTGTGAACAGATAACCAGCCCAAGCTCAGTTGACCTCTAGAATCCCTTCAGATAGAATTCAGTTTGCATTATCTGACAGAGAGCCCATCTTCTAGAATTTAGGTAAATTGCAGAGCCTCCACACCTGACCTCGACAACCTACCCCTGGGGCTCAGAATCCTTTGTCTTTCTCCCCACGCACCCCCTCCCCACCTTCCCTTCTGCAAGCCGACCCTGACACTTCTGCTCAGGGATGCTCTACTCACGTTGACGCTGACTTAATGCTAAGCACGCATTAATACAAAGCCCCAACCACTCCCCTCCCAGATGCCAGCCCTGCCTTTTGGAGACCAGGAGAGATTTAATTTAGATAGAGATGATTTTTTTTGCGATATGGATGTCCCAGCCTACCCTTGAGGAACAAACAAGGCAAGAGCCTCTTGGAGCCAGACGCTGAAACATGGCAAACTAGTCCCCACATGCCAGAATCCTGCTGTCCCCTTTCTCTGTCTCTTGCAAAGAATTAACGGGTATCTGTGTTGAGATCCCCCTCCAGCTTTCTTAAGATACTCTTGGTAGAGTGAGGGGGCAGGTGTTTCTTTTCTGTGGGTCAACGTAACCTCTTCTTGTTGAGTCAGGTATTTGCTCCTGTAGAGACTGGACCTCTCCGTGACTGCCCTCTTCGCACATGTCTGCGCTTCCCTTCTCCTCCTGCTGCAACCCAGACATAAGCAAACAGGATTGGGCAAGTCACCTCAGAGTCTCAGGTTGCCTACTTGGAAACATGTATGCTAACCCTTATGATGTAAGACCTCTGCCACCTCTTACATGCTGTGTTCTCGAGCTTGCTCACTCGTACTGGTCCCCAGGCACTGGGCCAGGTACAGCTGAAACCGTGGGATAGTTACGGCATAGTTCTCAAAATGTTTCCATTCCTGACACCCTCAAAGTCTTGATAAGTTTTTCCACAGTACCTGTAGGCCAAAAGAAATACTAAGCCTGCTTATTGTGTAGTTAAAACCAAAGAACTTGATGAGTATATATGTCCCAGCCATTAGCAGCCATTTGAAAAAAAATACAACTAAATTGAAAGAAAACATTATTAATTTATTCTTGAATAATAACAATTAATTACTAAGGGAATGTGTGTGCCTGATGGGCACTGCACAACTTCTGAAACTGTCAATCAGACTGGACAGCATCTGCCTCATTTCCCACTTTACCTCCATCCTTTGCATGGCACTTGATTTTTCCCCAGCAACTGCCAATAATCCAGCTTTGTACACTGTGATATCACTGAAAACAAGGGTGTACAATCCAGTGTTGCAAGTGAACACTGCTTCAAGCTATTATTTAGTGGCATCGCTGCATTTCCCTAGATAATTAGAACTACCCAGTGGCATCTCTGTGAGTTTACTGCCCACGGTTCCTGAGCACCAAGTTTGAGAAACTGGAGCTCTGCAGTCACATTGCCTAAATGGGACAAAACGAGGCTCCGGGACAGAATGAGCAGATAACTTATATGTCGGCGGTTCGGATGCTGATTATGTCTCTCAAGTGGGTGCACAGCTAGGTTCAATCCTAAACGGCGCTGGTGGCAGAGAAAGAAAGGAGGAGGCGGGAGTGTAAGGTAAGCAGGCGGCCGCACACGTGATCTGGATCACCTGCGTCATTTTCTATGCGGAATAGACATGATTAGGCATTGCAAATACTTTAAGTGGCTATTGAGCCCGGCCATGTGCCTGGAACTGTGCTAAGACTTTTATATTCGTGAGTTTTATGTTTAGAATGTACCCATCTAGAAGGTGCATTCCATTGTATGCCCATAAAACCATGACACAACCAGGGCTCAGAGCAGGTGCAAAGAATGGAAGCAGTGAGGCCGGGCCTTGAGCTTCTTTAGCTCTATACCGTTTCTTAGAAAATGTGACTTTCCCCTCAAGGACGCCACATGACCCATCTGGCAGGAACATCCAGGAATTTTACTTCAAAGTACTTTAAAAACGTATGATCCCGGGACACCTGGGTGGCTCAGTTGGTTCAGCATCTGATGTCAGCTCAGGTCTGGGTCTTGTGGTTGGTGAGTTCAAGCCCTCTGTTGGGCTTTTTTCTGTAGGCACACAGCCCACTTTAGATCCTCTGCTTCCCCCACCCCCCTTCCCCACTTTCACTCTGTCTCTCTCAAAATAAATGTAAAAAACAAACAAACAAAAACTTACGATCCTCAGGCCATGTTGCTCTAGACCTGAGGCTATTTTCTTCTCAGCTCCAAAGCAAATGCACCTATTTTCCATTTACCATCTGTTGTATCCTTCTATTTCCAGTAAGCCTAGACCCTTCCCGGAGGTGTTCCCATCCGTTCATCCGATCCAAAGGCAACACTGAGAATTCTCTCTTTTCTCCATTCCCTCCTCACGTGGTAACTGGGAGGGATAGAACACCAGTGTCCTTTAAACAAAAAAGGCAAAAGCTATAAAAGAATCAGAACTGGCATTTGCGTCACATAGAGGATGGATCAGCCAGAAGCCGTTGCTTTAAGTTACAGAGAATCTATGAGGCCAGGCTTGGGGACATTTTATTTATTTCTCCCTCTTGCCAAGGCAGGTCCTAGGAACCCCGGTTCTATCTATGAAGCAAATGTCAGGGAAACTGTAGCTGTCCCCTGGATGTCCGGCTGTTCATGCAGGTGGCAACTGTCTGCATTTTCTCCAAAACTCCTTATTGCCTACTGAAATTTGTTAAGACTTCAGGAGTGAGGGAAAAGAAAGTCGAGGGCCAATGAGGAGAACCCCCTCAAGGGTGGGAGGCAGGCTCAGCTCCCGCTCAGGCTGCCCCAAATCTGATCTGCAATAACCCTCGTCTTTTGCTCAGAGCCCTACTTGGTTTTGCCTTGCTGCTCCCCTCCCCACCCCTGGCTTCTTTGTCTTCTGTTCTTTTGGTATAATTCATCTCTCCATGTACTATTGTATAGTTTTACAGTCATGTAACCACCACCAATATCAAGATAAAGAAAATCTCAATAATAAAAAAACCTGGAGTGCCTGAGTGGCTCAGTTGGTTAAGCTTCCGACTTAGGCTCAAGTCATGATCTCACAGTTTGGGAGTTCCAGCCACACGTCAGGTTCTGTGCTCACAGGTCAGAACTTGGAGCCTGCTTCCGATTCTGTGTCTCCCCCTCTCTTCACCCATCTCCTGCTCATGCTTTCTTTCTCTCTCTCTCTCTCTCTCAAAAATAAATAAACATTAAAAAAATTTTTTTAATCCCACAATGCACATCTGCAGTCAACTCCTCCCCCACCTCAGGCCCACCAACCACTGAGCTTCTGTCCTTATAGGTTTGCCTTTTCCAGCATATAAAGTAATTTGCATTATGTGGGATGTAGCTTTCAAATTTTGACTTCTTTCTCTGAGAGTGATGCATTTGAGATTCATCCGTGTTCTTGCTCACATCAGTAGCATGTTCCTTTTATTTTTTTTAATGCCAAATAGTAGCCCATTCTGTGGATACAGCCCCTTATGTGGATGTACCATGGCTTATCCATTCACCAGTAGAAGGATGTCTGGCTTGTAAGAAGTTGGAGGTGATTATGAATAAAACTGCTATAAACATTCACATGCAGATTTCTATGTTACACGTTTTCATTTTTTAAGGTAAATACCTAAAAATGGGATTTCTGGGTCATATGGTAGGTATACGCTTATTATTTTTTTAAGTTTATTTATTTTGAGAGAGAGCACGTGAGCCGGGGAAGGGCAGAGAGAGGGGGAGAGAGAGAGAATCCCAAGCAGACTCTGTACCGCAAGCACATAGCCCAGTGTGAGACTTGAACTTATGAACTGTGAGATCATGGCCTGAGCTGAAACCAAGAGTCTGGTGCTTAACCGACTGAGGCACCCAGGCTCCCCAGTATATGTTTACTTTTATAAGAAGTTGTGACACTGTTTTTGCACAATGGCTGGGTCCGTTTGCGTTCCTACCCAAAGTTTGTGTAAGTTTCAGTTGCCCTACACCCTGAGTGACACTTGAATTTGTCAGTCCTCTCTCCCCTTTTGTATTTCAGTTGTTCCTTAGATATGGAGTGATAGCTCAGTGGTGGCTTTAACTCGCATTTTCTCTAATGACTAATGATGGTAAGCATCTCATTTGCTGATTTGCCATCAGTGCAGATTGTTAGCAAAGAGTCTTTTAAAATCTTTTAATCCATTTTTTTATTGGGTACTTTATTTTCTTATTGAGTCTGAAAAACTTTGATGTTTCTGGATTCAAAGCCTCTAGTCTGTGGGTTGTCCTTTTCATTCCTTTAACAGTGTCTCTTGAAGAACAGAAATTTTCCATTTTTCTAAGGTCCCATTGATTATTTATTTTTCAATAGATCATGTTTTGATGTCATGTCTAAGGAATCTTTGTTTAACACAAGGCCACAAACATTTTGTCCTATATTTCTTCAAGAAGTTTTATAGTTTTAAATTATATATTTAAGTCTCTGGCCCTTTTTGACTTCATGTTTCTTTTCTAATTGGTTGTCCTTGAAATACAGAGAGGCTGAAGGCATAGAGATTCAACATAATCCTGGTAAGGAGTTGGTCTTATGACAGTCAGCTCATCACAGCTCGTCACTGCTTAGGAAGCCACTGGCCATGATGGGTGGTTATGTCTTAGGCTCTGACAGCAGATGCCTTGAGTTTGGGTCAGTTTTCCATACTCTAAGTTGTAACCCAGCCTGATTACCCACCTTCCTGATCCTCAGTTAAATGAGTCATTAATCAGCAAGACTATGATTAGAACCAGGACTGTAGCTTTGAGCTCCATCACAAAGACAGGTTCTGAATGAGGAACACAAGAACTCTTAGCTGGGGAACCCATTCTAAACAGTCCTGAAAGGATAGCCAGAGTGGCTTACCACGAAATACTAGAAAAACCAATGAGGTTATAAGATCAAGCCACTTGTATCCCCCATACTATGTGTGGCCAACTTTCTACCTCTCACTGCATTCCCTGAATCCAAGTTAAAATCTGGAACTTTGGTTCCCTTGGGTTCTTCTGCTTGCTGCTCAAATACACTCACTTAGATGTGCCAGAGCTTAATCTGCCCTCCACCTTCCTGGGCTGCCCTTCTCTGGCCTTTTGTTTTTAAGGAGCAACTGTCAGCTTTTGTCTAGATGCTTTCTTCCAACAAAGATACCCACGTCATAATCCAGAAGGAAGGATTTACAAATTCACAGCTCAATCTGATGAAAACTGTTTACCTTATGTGTCCTTAGCCTTCATGCAAGTCTATCTCCTAAAATCTTTTGGAAAACAAATATCTAATTACTTAGATAAGAGGCAATGTGGCATGGCAGGTGGGGATGGGAGCATGTGGCTTTGGGACTTGGACTTGGGTTCAGATGATAATCCTGGCCATTATGGTGCCATTTTATGCAAAGCATTTAACTGTTTAGCCTCAGTTTCCTGATCTTAAAGCTAAGAATATAAAAATCTTTACTTTTTTGTGATGCTTAAATGATATAACTGCATGTGAAATATCTGGTACATTGTGGCAGTTTTTATGATTATGATGATGAAGTCTGCTCAGCCTTCCTCAACCACTGTTTCCAAGATTCACAACCTTCATTTGGAGGTACTTCTTTCTCTTTTCAAATCAAAATCCCCCCTGCTGCTGGCCCAGCTCATTTCTGATGATCACTTCCCGTCAATGGCCCTCCAGCTATCAGATAGGAGTCAAGAACATCCTAATGGCTTTTGAATTCTTTGAAAAGTACGTATGTATGTGTAGTGCAATCCACTTCTGAAGAACTTGTAGCAGATCAATTCCTGTAAATACCCTAAACATCTTGAATTGATTGTCATGTGTGATCTGAAGTTCTGATTAATAGAGGTTTTGTTTAAAAAGGAAAGCATGAAATACCTAGGAATAAATTTAAACAAGGTGGTGGGAATTGGAAGACATTGATGAAAGAAATGGAAGACAACACAAAATAAAAGGAAAGATATACTGGGCTCATGAATCAAAAAAATGTGAACATTGTTAGAGGCACCTGGGTGGCTCAGTAGGTTGAGCATCAGACTTCAGCTCAGGTCATGATCTCGCCATTTATGAGTTCGAGCTCTGCGTCTGGCTCTGAGCTGGAACCTGCTTTGGATTCTGTGTCTCCCTCTCCCTCTGCCTCTCCCCTGCTTATTCACTCTCTCTCTCTCTCTCTCAAAAATAAACATGAAAAAAAATTTTAAATGAACATTGTTAAAATGTCCATACTACCCAAAGCAATCTGCATATTCAATGTAATCCCTATGGAAATACCAATGGCATTTTTCACAGAAAGAGACACAATGATCTTAAAACTTCTGTGGAGCTATAAATGACCCTGAGTAGCCAAAGCAATCTAGAGAAAGAACAAAGTTGGAGATAGCATGCTTCCTGATTTCAAGCTATGCAACAAAGCTATCATAATCAAAACAGTGTCATAGTAACATAAAAACAGACACATAGGTCAATGGAACAGAATAGAAAGCTCAAAAATAAACCCTTGCTTATATGACCAGTCAATCCATGGCAAAGGAGGCAAGAACATACAATGGAGAGAACCCAGTCTATTAAGTGGTATACATGGTGTTGATATAAATAAATGGTCCTGGGAAAGCTGGGCAGCCACGTGCACAAGAATGAAACTGGAACACCTTTTGCACATACACAAAAATGAACCCCAAATGAGTTAAAGACTTAAATGTAGGGCTTGAAACAATAAAACTACCAGAAGGATACAGAAACAATTATCTCTTTGACAACTGGTCTAAGCAATAGTGTTTTGGATGTCTCCTTAGGTAAGAGAAACAAAAGCAAAAATAAACAAATGGGATTTCACCAGAATGAAAAGATTTGCACCGTAAAGGAAAACATCAACAAAACAAAGATGCAGCCTACTGAATGGGAGAAGATACTTGCAAATTGTGTATCTGACCAGAGGTCGAGAACCAAAATATATAAATATCTCATACAATTCAATAACAAACAAACAACACCCCAAACAACCTGATTAAAAAACAGGCAGAGAACTTGGATAGATATTTTACAAAGAAGACATCCAGATGGCCAACAGACACATACAAAGATGCTCAATATCACTCATCATCAGGGAAATACACATCAAAACCACAATGAGATACCACCTTATGCCTGTCTGAATGGATACCATCAAAATGTCAAGAAATAACAAGTGTTGGCAAAAATGTGCAGAAAAGGGAAAGCCTGTGCACTGTTGGTGGGAATGTAAACGGTGCATCCATCATGGAAAACAATATGGAATCTCCTTAAAAAATAATGAACATAGAACTACCAAATGATCCAGCAATTTTACTTCTGGGTCTTTATCCAAAGTAAACAGAAACACCAATTCAAAAAGATACATGTATTCTTATGTTCACGGCAGTATTTTTTTTACAATGGTCAAAAACATTGTAACAACCTAAGAGACCATGGATAGATGAATGGATAAGGAAGATTTATATATATATATACATACATATACATATATATATATATATATATATATATATACACACACACACACAATGGAATATTACTCAGCCATAGAAGGAATGAAATGTTCTCATTTGTGACAACATGGATGGATCTAGAAGGAATTACGCTGAGGGAATTAAGTCAGACAAAGAAAGACGAATACTGCACGACTTCACTGATATGTGGAATGTAAAAAAAAAAAAAACAGATAAATAAGCAAAATAAACCAAACAGACTCATAGATACAGAGAACAAACTGGTGATTGCCAGAGAGGAAGGGGGTTGGGAGGTGGGTAAAATAGGTGAGGGAGATTAAGAGATACAAACCTATAGTAATAAAATAAATGTAAAGCAAAAACTATGGCATAGGGAATATAGTCAATAATATTATAATAGCTGGATAATGATACAACTAGACCTATCAGTGATCATTTCATAATGTATAAAAATATCGAATCACTACCTTGTACACCTAAAACTAATATAATACTGTATGTCAATTGCAATTCAACTAAAACAAAAAAAGAATAAAGAGGGAGCTCATGTACCTTTTACCAATTTTTTCTTCACGGTACCATCTTACAGCATCACAGTACAATACCACTAACAGGGTGTTGACCCTGGTTCAGTCAATACACAGAACAATCTATCACCACTAGTATCCCTCATGTTACTTTTTCATAACCATACCATTTTTCTCTTGGTCCGACCCCATCTATTCTGTCCTCCTGGAAATGGAAGTCTTCCCTATTTTGTTTCTTTAGCTAGAGTATTTTAAAGCAAATCTTAGCATATCATTTAATCTATAAATGTTTTGCTTTTCTAAAAATTAATGTTTTAGAAAGCAACCCTGTACCGTTACTTCACCCATCAAAATTAATAAATCCTTAAAAACAGGAAAGCATTTCTAGGAAAGAGAAGAAAAACATCCCTGTCTACTCTTGCCAATATTTTGAATTATGAGGCTGTGAAATGGTCTCCACTGGCAACTCCCTGAGTCCAGCTAGCTGCTCCTTCCAGAATGAGTCTGTGCTTGGACAAATACATCTCCCATTTGTTGGCATGCTTGGAGAGAATCGACTGGGATCGACGCATACATCATTCCCAGGGTCCCAGGCTGCAAGGGCCATTACGTATTCCTGGGTGAGGGGCTATCTCGTTTATCTCAATCCCGTGCCGCCCTGGTGACTCACCACAGCTCTTTGGGGCTTAGCTTTGAATTCCCTTGACTTTGAGGTTACAAACATCAATCCTTCCACATTGCTTTACTTTCATTTCTGAAGCACTGGTGTGCATATCTAACCCCTGCGTGCACATGAGTATTCATTTGCCTGGAAGTCTTAAAAATGCTAATGTGAAATTGGGTTAGAATTCTACAGGCCAGATTCTGACCTCAAATATTAATCATGCCTGGGCAGCCGAGGGGAGGCTTGGTCATTGTAGGGAGAAGGCATACACTCAGGCATGCTCACCCTGAAGCACTGTGAGGCAAACTAATCAAAATCAAACCCCCATTTTAAAACATTTCACTCACCAGCAGGCTATTCATTTTTCTCAGGTGTACATCTTGCTTTTGATTAGACAGAAGCAGCGATCTGATCAACTTTTCAATTGAACAAGAAACAAAACAAGACACGGCCAATTCACATCATGTTTCTAAAATGGCTTTTGATAGAGATTTTACTTCTCCGAATTCCATTCTTGTTTATTCAATGTGACCTTAATGATCTTTTCACTGACTCCCCCTTTTTACCCTTTCCTTCTCTTTTGCCAACTCTCTCCCCGCAAAAACTTTCTTCTATGCTGAAGACTTATTTAAGAATTAGATCTGAATTTCAGCATTCCAGAGGGTTGCCTCTTGCTAACTGTGGACAGTCCCTAACCAGAGGTCTCAGAGAAGTCTCTCTGGGGCGCACCTGCTCTCCCAGGATGTGCGACATGGAGGCCCTGAGCCTGGCCAGCATCAGCCAACCCGTGGTGTGGGAGAAACAGTCTCAGTGTGGACACTCTGCCCAAGAGGTCTATACAGACACAGCTCCCCACCTCTCTGAGGTCTTGGCCCTTATCCATTCATTTAACTCCAGTATGGCAAGTTCTGGGCCAGGTACTTGTATTTGTGACAGTGTATTTGATACTCTGGTCCTTAAAAACCATCCCCATTGGAGCATAAAGATGACCTAGTGACAAGGAGCTAGAGTCAGATTTTGGATTCAGGTCTTTTGACCCTAAAGCTACCTACATGTCACTGCTTTTAAGTTACCACTCAATTTCCTTCCAAGAAAATAGAACACAGTTTTCTTCATGACCTTACAGGCCAATGGGCATAAAAGCTGAAATGAACCAATGAAAAAACTGAGGCCCAGAAGCCCGATGTGACTCACCTGAGGTCAGATAGCTATTGAGTGGGCAGAGTGAGACTTGGGTTTGTGTCGTGATGATTCTAACTATTGCACTACTATTGCGGACATCATACTGGCTATCCCAGGCAAGGAGATAAAGAGACTAAGGTTCAAAGTCAAAGGAACAAAGCCGAACCCATGCCATTCTCTCCTAGAGGAGACTTGCTTCAACATGGCTACAAAGATTGGCAGACCCTAGTACATCTCGTAGTCTTTATGGTTTATTTTGCTTATTTACTGCCTAATTTGAGATTCTTTTGTTGGGAGTGTGGAGACAAAACCAAAACAACAAAGTACGCACAACTGCCATGCAAAATAAGAACAACTCTGAGCTTTTCTCTAGGTTTTTTAAAATTTCTATGAAATATGCCTCCCACAATTTTTGAAAGATCTCTTCATTTTATCTGGAGTGACTTGGTCTCATTGTTTGTCTCAGAACAAGAGTAGGGTGACTTGAGAGACACAGCATTCTTGGCTATAGCTACGTCC
Organism: Suricata suricatta; assembly: GCF_006229205.1. NCBI lineage: Eukaryota > Metazoa > Chordata > Mammalia > Carnivora > Herpestidae > Suricata > Suricata suricatta. Next base: position 141,932,082 of record NC_043702.1, read on the forward strand.
ATTGCTAACTGAGGGTTAAAAGGAAGGAAGGTAGGAATGAGCCATATTGGAGAGGGATATTGCCATCACTTCAACTAGAGAGAGAGAGAGAGAGAGAGAGAGAGAATAGACTCCCTAGTAACACAGTGAATTACAACCCAGTAAATGAAGGTAATATTTGCATTTGGGACTTTCTCACTGGTGTCCCAGTGACCATCTAATGATTTGTTTTGTCACAGAATCTATTCTCCAAGTGTCCCGACATCAGAACACCTAAAAGAAAAGAAGCATTTTTTGTAATTAAATCAATTTTTCATTCAATGAGAAATAACTCTAAGAAGGAGAATGAGCACCATGCAGGTGTTGGTCTAGTCCCCCAGACCTGCTTCTATTCAAGTCTCACTTTACTTCATAAGAAAATGAATGGAATCCATACCACAGATATTTGAATTCGAATGGCAAGGACTTTGTCAGTGTTAAGCTTTGAGGCACTGGTAGGCCAGCCTCTGCCTCACTAGCACCATGGGATATCTCTAGTCAGTGCAATAAATGTTCATTTATTCAATCAACAAATGCCAAGCACCATCCCCTTAGGTGTTGGGGATATAACAGCAGACAGAATTGACCAACAAAATCCCTGCCCACTCTGTTAGATAAATAAGGAGATTAAAAGTAACAGGGCAGGTGGTGGTAAGAACAACAATAAAACAAAGTCATGGAGCAAAGCCCACAGTGCAATCAATAGAGAAGGAAGCTACCCAGCCCCTGGGAGCCAGCCCCCCTTCTCTCTACCTGTTTGCATGCCTCCTATTGGCTGCCACCTTCTCCAGAAGCCTGTTTGCCTTGGCCAGTTGCATCTCAGCTCAGAGATCTTCCTCTCGCAACTGACTTCACTGAACGCAGCTGTGTCCACACTCCCAGACCTATGTGTCCAATGACTTTCCTGCTTCCTTCTTCTCTTTCTACTGACCATCTCCTTGCTCTTACTTCCAATATTTCTCACTCTGCTTCTGCCCAAGGGTTCTCCCCTATGGTCTCTATACATAAGCCAAGTGTCCTGACTTTGTCTTTTGTTTCCTGCCCCCATGCCTTGAACTTGGTGGCCCTAAATTCCCACTGAAAGGTCTCACTTTATGCTGTTTCCTCCATCCCCCAGTGGTAGAGCTCCAGCAGAGGTCTGTGCCTACTGCTCTTACATCTGTGCTCAGGATCTAATTGGAAATGATTATTTCTAAATATCTTAAAGCAAAAAAAAAAATGCTGTTTCCTATGCATACACATACCCGTGGTGCTTTAGAAAGCCCTTATCTAAAAAGCATGAGCCTGCCTTGGACACGGCCTCCACAATGCTTTGTCACCCCACAAACTGAAATTCATTCCCAGAGCAATACTCCATGGATCTGAGGCTGCCCTGGTTTTTCATCCATATGCCTTATGTGTTCTGAGTTTCTCCAAGTTCTTCCCTCCAACAATATTCTGCCACCGCCAAGGTCCTTGGGTTAATTATACCTTCCTAATTTAATATAATTTCATTTCTTAATCCACTTAAAACATGCATCCTTTAGAATCAGAATATTGGTCTCCCCCATTCGGAGATGTCCTATTACTAGATGCCTAAATGGCTTTCAGATGCACTAATTACTTTACAGCTCTGTCCACCAGAACGGCCTCCTACATTCTCTGATCACACCATGGCTACTGTTGCTCGTGGATGCCACTGCCCGGATGATTGAAATCTGCCTGTCCCCTTTGGCTATGGAACTACCCTTGTCAGAGAAACCATATACCTAACTCCTGGTATCCATGGACTTGCAAATCACCGACTTTGGATCATCTGTAATGCATAACAAATATCCACACTACTTCTCCAGGTAAGGAACTTACCTTGGGACAATAATTGTTGAAATTCAATAATAGGTTATGAAAACTCTGAATTAGAACATTTTATTTTTGTCTTTTCATACACATTATAGTTGACACGAGAGTTAAATGGGAGAACGGTTAGTTACGCAGTTGATCCTGAATACACATGGATTCACCTATCCACTTTCATTTCAAGAGTAGATTTACACTGGCCTGAATGTTTGCTCTGGCTCCTGCACAAGCCGTATCTCTAGCCCCCGTGGCACTACATATTCTCATGTTCAAACAGTATATTTGGGATAAACAAGCACGGCACAGTGACCAAGAAAGCAAAGAGAGAAACTGAATAATTTCAGTTTTGTTATTCTATGTGACCACTTGGAGTATTTATTTGTGTTTAATATTTAAAACAATAACACAGCGTTAACCATGAAATGTCTTACTGAACCTAAACAGTATCATTAAAGTGGAAATTTACTCACTTTAATTAACTGTTTAAAACTAGAATATGAATTCCGAAAAAAATGAAGTTGAATCATAACGTACTGGGCGGTAATGTACATCAAGTAGTATTTTTTTCAGATGATCAACAAAGGATCAAAGTTCAAACTATTAGGTAGATATAAAAGTTTACAATAAATAGTTTTGGGGTTTTGTTTGTTTTGCCTGGAGGGAACATAGAGGAACTAGAAGTAATTACAGTATTTGTCCATAATTACTCTGTAATTTTTGCAAAGGAACTTGAAGTGATGAACTAACATAAGCTCAACCAAGAACAATGAAAAAAGGAACAGATAAGGGACAGCGAATCAATAGCTCTATCTCTATCTATTTTGAAATATGTGGCACCTTCACGCTCACACAGAGCTTCATTTCATGACTGTTGCTAAAAATAATAATGTTGTACAGAGCAAGGGATGTTGACGAGCTGTATGTTCCAGGTGTCAGATGTCCTAGATGAATCTGTGGCTCTAATCTCCATTTCTCTAATTTATGTGAAGTGGAGCACATTTTCACATTTATTGGTCAACCAGGTTTCCTCTTTTATGAAACGTCTGCTAAATTCTGTGCTTATTTTTCTGCATAGTTTTAATATCAACTTACGCACATTTATTGCATATTCTCAGTATTAATCCTTTCACTCCCTACCCCCAAATTCCCAGATCATGTACCAATATTTGGAGAGATGATGTGAGGCTACTTTTTTGTTCATAATTATTAAATCTGTTGTACTATGGGATTTGCAATCGATGACAGCAATTCCTTGATATTTCTGAATTCCATATTTCTTGGTGAGTTATCTATTTTTTGGTAATGACCTTACTTATTCTAAATCACATTTATTTTTGCTTGAGTCCATTTTTAAATTAATATTCAGGACTTCTACTTCCCACAAGATGGGGTAACAATGACTGGATTTTGCCACCCTTCCCGAAAAAAAAAAACCAGCACAAAACAAACAAAAAAAAACCCAAAAAGTAAAGCAATAATTTTCAAACCACCACACAGCAGGTGATGGAGAATAGTGATCCTTGATAGATGGAAACAAATGAAGTGAGAAATTGGTCCAGCTGACTGACTTGAGAGTTTCCAGGATGCGGTGTGAGCAAGAAGACCCCACGTTTGACAGACTCTCTGAATAAAGCAGGGGAGAACAAGGTGGCTGGGGTTCACAGGACAGAATGCTGAAGAGCAGCACAAAAAGGAACTCCACAAATCTTCCACGGTGCCTCTTGATTATTCAGCTGAATACTGAACAGTATAGGCATGTAGAGAAAAATACCTGAGGCTGGGGAGAGATCCGCCCAGAAAAGATTAGAGCGAACATTGACCCAAACTCAGAAGGACGGGGATAGTTCCATTTTCTACCAACCAGACTAGAAAATTTCATAATTATGGGCTTTTAGGTAGAATAATATAAAGTATCTTTCCTCAGTGGTGGAGAATAAGCACTGCTCTGGTCCCTCCTAACAAAGATACGAATTGAGATCCAAAAGGACCCATCTATCCCAAGATAACTGTATTCAAGAGCAAAGCTCGAGGCTATTTTAAGAGTGCAAAAAAATCCAGGACCCGAGGTAAAATTTCTAATATTTGACATCTAAGAAAAAAAGAAATCACAAGGCATGAAAAGTAAAATCATGTAAACCCAAATTGAAGATTGAGTGGAAGAAAACCAACAGAGAACATGACACGATGCCGGAATTAGCAGACAAGACCTTGTAACAACTATAGTTGTGTTCCACGTGTTCAAAAAGTAAGGTAGAACCATGGAAGATACAAGTAAGATACACACTGAAATTCTATAGATAAAAAAAGACAATTTGTGAAGGGAAAAATACATTGTTTGAGATTAATGGCAGATTAAACATAGCAGAAATGATTAGTAAATTTGTATTGCTGTCAAGGTCGACAGATAGATCAATGGAACAGAATAGAGTCCAGATATAGATCCACACATAAATAAACAACTCATCTTGACAAAGGTGGAAAACCAATTCAGCGGTCAGAGAATGGTCTTTTCATGGAATTGTTTTGGAAGAATTGGATATTCACATGCAAACCAAAAACAAAACCAAACTTTGATCCATATCTTGCACCACTTATGAAAAAGGATTTACATGTAAAATGTAAGACTTCTAGAAGAAACTATAGAAAAGTTGAGTTAGGCTAAGATGTATTAAAGATGCTTCCAAATGCATGAAAAAAAGAAAAAGAACTGATGAATTTATCTTCATCAAATATCTGATTCATCAAATATCTGATTAAGAATGAAAAGACAAGCCACAGAGTATTAGAATATACTTGAAAATTTTCTTTTTGCTGTTTTTCCAGGTTGGCTTAGCTATTTGTGAAACTTATTTCTATAAATTTACAAATGAAATGATTGATTCTTTAAAAAATGCAGCTGGCCTATTTATTAAAATTGAATTTATAAATTAAGTTATAATTAGTATTATTATAATATTTTCATCATATCTCATTCATGAATATGTAAGATTTTTGCCTGTTCTTGGATCATCCTCCATGTCCTTAAATATTTCTTTTTTTTACTTTTATGTGCTTATATATGCATCCTTCATAATTTATTTATATTTACATTCAATTCACATTTATTTTTTAAATAAATAAATATAAAAATTTATTTATTTTTATTTAAATATAATTATGTATTTAAATTGGCTTCAGGAGTAGAACCCAGTGATTCATCCCTTACGTATGATACCCAGTACTCATCCTGAAGAGTGCCCTCCTTAACACCCATCACCCATTTAACACATCTCCCCACCAACCTCTCCTCCAGCAACCCTCAATTTGTTCTCTGTATTTAAGAGCCTTTTATGGCTTGCTTCCCTCACTGTTTTTGTTTTACTTTTCCTTCCCTGCCATATGTTTATCTGTTGAGTTTCGCAAATGTTGAATTTCACCACTGAGTGAAATCATATGACTGTCTTTCTCTGACTGACTTATTTTGCTTAGCATAATACCCTCTAGTTCCATTCATGTTGTTGCAAATAGCAAGATCTCTTTATTTTTCATCACCAAGTAGTATTCCATTAATGTGTGTGTGTGTGTGTGTGTGTGTGTGTGTGTGTGTGTGTGTGTATCAATCACATCTTCTTTATCCATTCCTCTATTGCTGGACATTTAGGCTCTTTCCATAATTTGGCTCTTGTTAATAGCACTGCTATAAACATTGGAGTGCACGTGCCCCTTCAAATAAGCATTTTTGTATCCTTTGGATAAATTCGTAGTAGTACAGTTGCTGGATCATACGGTAGTTCTATTTTTAATTTTTTCAGGAACCTCTATACAGTTTTCTAGAGTGGCTGCACCAGTTTGCTTTCAATATATTTCTATTTTCTACATCAAAATCTTGTATACCCATTGTAAATTCCTTGATCCTCTTTTGTTTTTGTTACTCTTGTGAGTGGTATTTTATTTTTAGTATTTTCTTGACATATTTTTATGAGCTGATCTTTAATCTAGTGATCTTGCTATTCCCCTTCATTACAAAATGTTGTCTGTTAATTTGTGCATTTTCCATATAGATAGATAATCATCTTGTCTGTGAATATTGAGAATTTTACCCCCTTATTATCCTTTAAGTTCTGTTTTATTTTTCTTACCATACAGCATCAGCTAGGACCATTAGTAGTAACAATCATCTGTGAATCCCAGGTCTCAAAGTAAAAATGTCTAAAAATTCTCCATTACATATAATGTTTGCTTGACACTTTTGTCAAGTTAGAAAGTTCCTTTTCACTCCTAGTTTGCTAGATTTTTATTATACATGTGTGCAATTTTCTGTATCAGATAAGATAATCAGCATTTTGAATACACTCTTTCATTAACTTTAGGCATCTTTTTGTTGTTGATAGGATATTGTTATCAATATAGTTATCATTATTTTGTAGATAATCTGATTTTCTTTCTAGTTGATTTTAAGAGTTTTTCATTTATGATCTGAAATTCCCCTACAGTGTACCTAGATAGATGTAGAATGTTTAATTTATCCACTTTGGTTCCTGAACTGTTCCTCAATCTACAGACTCCCATACTTACTCAGGTCTGGAAATTTTCCCTAGTTATTACATCTCCACCATTCTTTACTTCTGAAATTTCTTCTTTTTGTTTTTTTAAAGGGTGGGAGTTACACAGGTGTTTACTTCTTTTGTGTGTGTGTGTGTGTGTGTGTGTTTACTTTTTTAATTTTTAAGATTCTCTTTATTTGTTCAAGCCATTTTTAAAATTAATATTTACCTCCAATGTGGGGCTCAAACTGACAACCTCAAGATCAAGAGTCCAGCACTCTACTTGCTGAGGCAGCCAGGCACCCCACAGAATTTCTATCACACAAATTTTGAACTGCCTCTATTTTTCCTCCTTATATCTCTTGTTCACATTTTTTATCTGTTTACCTCTCTATACATCATTATGCCAATTTCTTTAGCTATATCTTCAAGCTTTTTAGTTCAATATTGTTTTAATGCAAGAAGATTAATTTCTATGACCAACTTATGTACTCACCATTGGAAAGTCTTTGTGAGTCTTCATATTTGATTTCCTATACACAGAAACAAGAGACTGTGGAAAGTTGACTCATCTGTGCACAGCCACAGGAGACCTGCTAAATCTGGAAAATGCTTTAGGGGAAATTGAGAATCAATTGAAGGAGCAACACAATGAAAGAGAGTTTTAAGTAAAACAAATGTCAAGTTTCCTCTGATTTGTGACAAGTAGGACACAAATGGTCCCATTAAAATGTACTTGGAGGACAATTTAGCCCTAGAAATTTGTACACCTGCTGTAAAACTACATCCAAAATATTCCTCTAGAAAATAATTTGGTTTTGTCTTTTTTTATCTCAACCCAGATTCAACAGGTCATTGGCTTTTCAAGGCTCTAAATGCTTTGTAGTTTTAGTCTGTGTCCATCCAACTGAGATTCTGCAGATGGGTTGACATACATGGACTGCAGTCTGTTCCTCTTTGTAAAGTCCCTTCTGATCCCCACAAAACATGTGGCAGAGTGGACACATGATGACATGAGCTGGGAATAGAATGAGCACCTGGAAAAAATCATATCCCCAAGTGATAGCAAATTGGGGAAGGTTGGGTTCTTTATCAGTTGCTTATTAGTAATGAAAATGATGCAAACATCAGTTTTGTGCAAATCTGGCTAATGTTTATTGTAAGAAAAGAATTTTGAAAAATAAAGTTCTTTGGAAATCAAGCTAAAGTCCTTCTGTTATCTAAAAATAAAATCAGTGTAAAAGAGTACTCAAGGATTCAAAATAATTTCATCATTCACAAAATTATGCAAATATGAGGTGTACTTATCAAAAAATATGAAATTAACTTGGAAACACCTTTTTTTGAAATTGGTTTAAATTGCTTAAAAAACTACTATTTGTGGCAGAAATACGTTTATAAAATGAGATCCTCAAAGGGATATAAAGAGGCTTTTTAAAGGAGTTGAATTTTAGATGAACTAGACAAATTGATTAGCAAGGGACTGGTTTAAACCAAATTGCTTTCTGGCAAACTGATCACCAGCCCATTTTAACAAAAAGGTAAAATTTTTTTAAGCTACACATACTGGGATTTAGATTTTTTAAATGTGTGTTGGAGATTGATATTTGATGTATGTGAGTAGTATGTAGAGAGGTAGGGAGTTAGCCTACTAAGGAGAAGTGGGGGGTTCTTCTGCTGAGCCAGATAAGAGCAGAATTGGGAAGATGTAAAATTTTTCATTAATTGAAATGAGGATATAGAAGGAAAAATAAACGTTAGGACAAAGAATCAAAGAATTTGGGATGCATGTATAATGCGACAACAAGGCAGGAAAGGACCTACGATATTCCAAGTGTAGAGGCAGAGCTCACAAGGAAACCCTGGGTCAGAGACAGGAGCCAGAGGTGAGAAAGGAGTTATTATTGATAAGAGATGCAAAGAACAGATACTAGAGAGACAAGTAAGCGCAGGGGTCGTACAGCTAAAACCAGCTGTCCTTAGCTATTTTGATAAGAAATGTACCTGTAAATTTAGAATGGCTTTGATCAGAAGCCAAACATGGTCATTTGTAACCCAAACAAAAAGGTTCTCCTTTCTCCCTTGAGACCAGAAGAGGTGTCATGAGTGGGAGCTGCTGCTGCTGCTAATGATGATGGTAATATGAGGAGTGGACTGGTTCACACTGGGTGGACCAGATGCCTCACATGTCTGAGTCTTGGCAGAAGAACTTGGAGCTAATGGACAGTGGCAGAGGAGAGCACCTGGAGAAAACTAATAATATTTTATTATAAAAATTATCCATAATAAAAAATAAATTTTTAAAAAATAATTTTGATTATTGTGATCTGTCAGCAAAGTAAAGTTCTATGTGGTAGGGGCAAGAAGTGGAGAGAAGTTTCTATTCAAAAAGCAGGTGGCTATCAGCATAGTCTGAGTTGAAGGAAGCTCTGCATTGGTATTCTTAGGTGATAGTGAGCCCCTAGATGCTGTGAGGAACCAGTGTGTAATCAGCACCATGCATAAGAGCTTATCTTGTTTCCAACCCCTGCCTCCCTCCCCTGCCCCACTCACCCATTCTGGCTTCGGTAGCCATTCTGGCTTCGGTAGCCTTTGTCTGAGCACCCAGAATATCCTCTCCCCATGTCTATCTCATATATGTGTTCATGTATGTGCAGTGATCATCTGTTTACCTCTTTTTCTCTTTCATTATCCGATGAGCTTCTGAAGGGCAGGGACTGCCATCTTTCCTCTTTAAACCTTCAGAACCTAGCCCAGTGCCCAGCCGACAGAGATGATGATGAATGAATGAGGAGATATAAATAATTGGACAAATGAAAGAGTGGGTAGAGGAGCACCTCACAGACATACACATAAATACACACATATGCAAACAGCCAGGCTCACAGGCTCCTTCTGTGCTCCTCTCATGCTCGTCCCAAGGTCAGACCTCTCTGTGTTGTTGAAAATAATCCTAGGAGAGACTGCTTTCAGCTGTCAACAGTTCCAGCTCATCATCTCTCTAACTGTCGTGTTTAATATCAGCCATGCGAATTTGGAGTGTCGTCAGACATTCCATCACCATCTCTGGCATCTGTGTCCATCCTTTCAACCTCTCCTCTTTGGTTGTTCGTTGGCATTTTCTCTCTGTTAAGAGGAAGGCACCTGTGATTTGCTTTCTTGCAGTGTTTACTTTATGTCTTTGTCCAATATCTATTTGTCATTTTTATTGTGTTTTCCTCTCTCTCTGCATTCATCTGTAGATGAGGCATCAACCTTAGCTTTTGCTTTCAGAAAAGAAGACAGGATGCCTTGTGGAGCTAGATATGTATACCCCTGGTCCCTACCTAACCCGACTACACAGGAAGTAGAACATTTGCACACCCATCAGGGACTGTAGAAATTTAACACTGTACACTGAGTATACATTCTTCAAAGCAGTTTCAAAAGCATTATTGCAATTGAGTCTCACAAGGGTAATTTAGGGCAAGTTTCATTCTCTAAAAATAGATCAGAGTTTTGAAAAGAGCAGTTGGGTCTAATTTGTGCTAGAGCTCTTTCTATCTGCTAGTGTGACTATCAGCAAGTCACTTCCTGCCCTGAGCCTCTTTTGTTTCCCCACCTCTTACATAGTGATGTCACTTTCCTATCTTTTAAGTTAGAACAAGTATATAAAATGGCATATGCCTAACTACTTCACACAATTTTGGAAAGGCTCAAATAAGATAGTATAGATTAAAGAGTTTTTGAAGACATGAGGCATTATCAAAAAAAGATGGGGATTGTCATTACTAAAGCATTATTATTATATATAATATATGGGGACATTCTAGGGTTACAGACAAATTTTGATGATCAGAACTCAAATCTCCTAACTCCCATTCCAGAGCTTTTCCCTCCCCTGTTGTGCTCCCTGTGCCAATACTGATAAAGGGTTCTAAGGTGCCTCTTTGCACCATGGCATGGGGTAGGACAAACGTGATCCCACCACCACCACCCAGCCTTCCCATTTCTGGGTAGAGCAGTCTTGTCTCTTTGGCCAAGAAGAACAACAAGCTATGTTTTTCTCCATGTCAGTGACTCTTGGAAGAGGTATCTGGCCTGAGTACCTGTGACCCACCTGACCAGTCACCATATGACCAGGCCCGAATTCTGCTAAAGGGGCAGTATGGAAAATCATGTTTGCTTCTTCTGTTTCCTTTTAGTTTTCTGCCATCTCTCAGTCCTGGCTCCAAGACCTGGTCAGTTCACTGGTTCACTGAATGATTCAACTCTCTTAAAAGCACATTAGCTTACCAACAGATATCCAGTGGCTGCCATCTGAGGGTTTTCTCTTATACGGTGATTATCATTTTTTTCACTGGAGCTATATCTGCATTTTAAATGTGTTTATGTAATAGGCCACAACCGGCCTGATATTCCCAGCGAGAAGCAAACTGTGGCCAGGTAAATGGATCGCGAAAGGAGAGTGACCTCAGAGAGTAACATGAGGTTAAAGATGCTCCTGAACAAACAGAACAAAATTATATTTTCTCAATTCAAAAGATGCTTGATGGAAACATCTTAGCCTCAAATCCAATTGCTTTCACCAGATAGTGATGAAAACTGGCTCTGTTGATAAAAGCCAGCATATCTCCCCTCCCTAATTGCATCAGCTTGACCCTCTCTTCTGATTAAATGCTTATAATTTTTCTCCCAGCATGTAATTTTTTAATTATAATATGTTTGAAGAACATCAAAATTATTTGGCTGTTTGCAGGGTGATTGTTGACAGCAGAGTCAATCCTCTTCCTCTCTGATGTGCTGAGCACCCAGTGGGTGCCTGTGAAATAGTGATTGATGATGGAGGCAGATCTGTCCTGGTGGATGGGTGATGGGCTCACAGGCAGTTATGTGTGGGGAGGAGAAGGCTCTGGCTCCACTGGGTGCCGAATTCTTGCCTCTCCATACCTTTGGTGTTGTTTGAAACAGAAGAAATACTGGATTATATAACCATTTCCCTCACTATAGAGAAATGTCTGCTTAAAGGCCTCTAATTAGTTCAATTGGTTTTCCCTAGGTTTGGGGAATGGGCCGGAGTAGTGTTTTAAGAGAAAGATTCTGTTTAGGAAATACTTCATGGTCATAGTGTTAAGAAATATTAAACCAAGTAAAATACATTATTTTCTGGACAAAAACAAAAAAAGCAAAACAAAACCAAAACGACACAGACAACAAACAAACAAAAAAAAAACCCACAAGAAAACAAAAAAACAGGAAAACGGAAAAGCAAACCAAATGAACAAAAACCACCCAGAATTCTGGAACGATGGGGTGACAGGAATAGAAAAGATAGATTTAGGAAAAAAAGAGTCTTTGCAAAAGATACAAAAGGAGACCAGACATCGGTCTCCTAATTTCTGTGTTAGGTGGATAAATGGATGGCCTCAGAAAAACAGCCATCAGATTCTGCTTCCCCACTTAGCAGCAGAGTAACTTTGAGTAATATATTTAGCCTCTCTAACCCCTGCTTTCCTCATCTAGACTAGCGATGACAGTGTACATAACCACCTACGCAGTGATGCTTACATGAAGCACCATTTGTAATAGAACAGAGCACACTCCTCCACACAATGGCTTGGTCATGGGCAGCAATCGTTAAAATATCCGGAAGTTTCTGAACCAGCATCAAGGGGCAGCCCTCTCCCTGTGAAAACTGTAAACACAGTTTAGACCCACAGCTGTCCAGTCCTCTCTGAGTTTGTCCTTTCTGGAAGCAGGTGGGTGGACAAGATGCTCTCTGGAGGGTCCCATCTGGCGGAGCCATTGGTCCCCATCTCTGAAGGCAGGGACCTCCGGTTCTATTACCTTCTTTTCTGATCTGTGTGGGAGGTTTTATTTATTTTTTGTTGGTTTGTTTGTATCTTTTGTTTTTCCTGGAGTCAGCCGCACGACCCTCAGACCTGAAAAGGATACTGAATTGCCAATTCAATTTACCTAAAACTGGCGGAGCCTGAAAGCCTAGCCTACATTGACATACAACTAATCTAATACAAATTGATTTTGGTTTTAAATCCAAGCAAGTCAAGAAATTGCTGTGGATTTTTCCAAACACAAAGGACCTCGCTTTGCTACATCTGCAGAGCCTCTGATTCAGCTTTCTGGGTCCTGGTCTTTGAAATCCTATTCATGTGCCCCATAGCTGGGGCTGCTACCCCCACTCCCTCGAGCACCTCGTGACAAATGCCAAGGATTTAAGGACCTAAACCTCTTCACACTGCAGCACCTTGTTCTTGCCCTTGGAACCAGCTTGGCACAATCTTTGAACCTGAAATCTGCTCACTGACCCCTTGACCATGCACTGTTGTTCTGGTAGCTATATCCTTGGACATGAGCCCTTTTCCGGGTGACTTGTCACTAACTCGGGTCCTTTAGAACTGAGACTCTGGACTGTTTGGGGCCTCTATTTCCCTCAACAAGGACTGACCTCCTGGATTCTGGGACAGAGCTCAGAGCCCTACAACCCAGGACCCTTCCCCAACGGTCTGCCTGTTTGCCTGGTTTCCTCCACCTCCTGACACAGGTCTCCTCATTGTCTCTAACTCATTTCAGATTTCACAAACATTGGCCTCTTGCCCAAACCAGCTAGAGGTACCTGTCAACAAAGAACTCTCCAAATGCATTTTTATTAAACTATCCACAAATCAATTTTAGTCTGGATTTCCAGATACGAAGGCAAGGATGGTGTTCAGATGTGACTATTTGGGGGACCGTGTCAAGAAAGATTGCTTTGTCGCATGTTTGTGACAAATTAGAAGTCTTATGTTAACTTTTCCCAGGATATGTCCAAATGTAGCAAAATAATAATAGCTACTGAGTGAAGTTGTAATGATGAAATGAGACAATTAATGACATAATAGTTGACTGTAGTCTTATGTTTTTTAAAAACTTGAATCAGCTGGATGGGAAATGGGCAAACTGAACAGGGTCGGAACCTAGGAGAACCAGCTAACTGAGGTGGAACTAGGCCCAGGAAGGAGGATACCTCCAGTTATGGGTTCCAGAAAAATGGGTGGTCCAGTAGATGCCACTCCTTATGTGGAAACTGTGACAACCACCAGCCTGCATCCAGCTGCATATGGAGAGCCAAACACACAGTCAGGGAGGTGAAAAGTCAACACGAGGATGATGAAAAGATCTTGGATCTGGGAAAAAGATAAGGATTTCAGTTCTTAATTGTATGAAATAGTCATTCTTACATTCTAATGTGTGTAAGAATTACATAGAATGCTAATTAAAGATGTAGATTCTCTGTCATCATCTACTGGGTTGTTGAATCACTAAGTCTGCCACAGGACATTTCTACGAGTTCTTTGGATTATTCAGATGTTAATGGTTTAAAGACCACTCACAGGAAACCTAAATGCTGGGGGACAGACAGTGGCACACAGTCCCAAGGGCCAGAGGAACCAAGACACTCAGAAAAGTCAATCAGAGGAAGACTCAGGTCCAAGAAATCAATTAGCATGACTGCAGTTCTCAGAGTCTCAGCTTCAGGAAACAAAGCAAATCCTCTTCCCTTTTTGATTATTATGGGAATCAAGTCACTCTGGAGGGCGTAGGGTAGGTTTCAAGAATAAAATGAGTCAAAAGTCCATGAAAAAAATGTTTTTCTAAGCTCAAAGAAAGTAACGATTATTTTTCCCCCAAATATGATGCTATTTGCCTTTTCTGTCTTCCATTCATTCAGGTAGACATTCATTTATTCATTTATGTATTAAGTACATCATGATGCCTGCCTCTCATTTGTTCCAACTATGATCTCACTCCTGAATCTTAGAACTATACCTAAAAAATTTTTTTAGAACTTGATATGTACAAAGTATAATTCATCATATTTCTTTTCATCTCCAAATTAATGTTCTCTTCTAAATTCTATTCTTCAAAGGATCAAGAAAGAAAATGAGAGTCTCTTTTTATATCTCTATGCCATGGAATAGAATACCAAGAAGTTTACCCATATTTGCTATCACAAGAGGCAGAAGGGCAAGGGTTTTCTGGCCCTTTCCCCCACCTTGAAACATAGGCTCAGAGAGGGTGCATGGAAAGGTGGAGGTATGTGCCCTGCCATGCTGATTCCCACATTAGGGTTCTTTCTATTTGGTCCCCCCACTGGTGAACTGAGTGTCCCTGATGTGGTTTGGATGCACAAGAAAAGACTCCATTTCTGTCATCTGCAACAACAGCTTGGTGTACTACCTCAAATTCTACCATCAACATTTCATTCTTTAGAAACTTTAATTTTCAATGTAAATAAATGCCATTGCCAAAGGAACTAATGGCAGTTAAGGTATTTTTTAAAGTGTATTTGTTTATTATGAAAGAGAGAAAGAGAGCAGGTGCTCACAAGTGAGGGAGGGGCAGAGAGAGAGGGAGAGAGAGCATCCCAAGCAGTCTCCAGCCTATTAGCACAGAGGCTGACATTGGACTCCATCTCATGAACCATGAGATCATGACCTGAGCTGAAATGAAGAGTTGGATGCTTAACCGACTGAGCCACCCAGGTGCTCTGACAGCAAAAGTTTTTCAAACCTGGGACCACTGGCAGTCCCCGGACTACCAGAGTGGGCAAGATCCACCAACCCTAGTCAACCATTCCTGCCAGCTTTTGTCAGAAGAACTTTTTGTTGTCCCCCTAGTTGAAGAGCTTCCAGGCAAAAGCATTTATAGAAAAGGTACATTACATTCAGAATGTTAAAAATCATAAGCCTATTTTGATCTTTGAATAAAAACTAGTGTTAAAATTTTTGAAAGTCACGGCATTAAAGAATCAATGGTCATTATTAACCATTAGTTAATATTAGTTATCATTTTCTTTCCACAGTGACAATTATCTCAGAGAAAAGGAGCTCCTGAACAGGTAAATGTTGCCATGAAGGTGGTGTGTGGAGGAAAAGGCTCATCTATGAGGTGCTGCCTCAAAAAGATTTAGAAGATGTGGATGGTTCTGGACATATCAGGATAGTTCTGTTTGGGGCGCTGACTGTGAACAGGGAAATGCTGCCTGGTTGGGAGAAAGTCAGAATGGTTGATTAAGAGAAGATTCTCCTTTTCTGTGCTTTTGCTTGGTCTTCTTATTATGAATATGATACAAACAGATTGCAGCAGAGACACCAGGTTTTAAGGGTAGGAAAGTGAGTGTCAACAATGAAAGGAAAATCATTTTCATTGTGGGATGGGGAAGCTGTTACCTGGGTTAGAAAACAATTCTGATGAAATCGACCAGATTGTTGCCCAGTTCTCACTTCCAGGGTCTGTGTAAGAGACAGAGGGCACTGGAGTCAGAATGCCTGGGTTTGTTCTAGCTCTAGCAATTAACAGCTGACTTCTGTGCAACAGAAGAATTGGACCGGATTTTCTCTAAGGTCCCTTAGAATCCCAAGCTCTGTTATAATTCATACCCAGACATAAAAACTTCCAAGGGCTTCCCACTCTCTCCTCCATTTCTGATCCCCTCTACCAAATAGCCTCCAAGATACCAAATATCTGCCCCTCGGCCTTGCTGTGGACCAGCTTCTCCCTGGCTCTTGTGGGCATGCATTAGTGCATGAACGCCTGGGTGCCAGGTTGAGCTCGTGTCCCCGCACTTCCTCAGGAAAGATGAAATCTCTGCTCCGTTAACAGGGCCCACGGAGCAACGCTGTCCAGGCACTCAGTCACGCCCACTCCAATGGAGACCAATGTGAACATCACAGTTAATGAATCTACACCCTCAAGTGGACACTCAGTATCTGCTTTGACAGTGTGATTTTGGTGGCCCTGGCCAGGTCATCTTCTGATACACAAAATCGTTCTTAGTCTCTGTTGTTCCCTGTAGATGAGGTGCCCCCAACTTTCCCCACCTCCCCCTTCTCCCAGCCAGGTCTGAGGGGAAAGGTCGGCAGTGACTGGGAGATGATGTAAGAGCAGAACAGGGCCAAAGGTCAAAAGGAGGCGGCCCCTTAGATCCAGCCCAGAGCAGAACTCCACTATAAACAAGCTGCTGTCTGGGGATTCTGCATCCTGTTAACTCAGCCTCCCTCCCATGCTTGCTCAGCGCTCCCGTGGGTGGTCCAGCTGAAACCTGGGGTTTGGAGAGTGTCAAAGAGCTCTGATGTGTAAACACAGCATTCAGGCCAGCAGAGGCAAGGCGCACAAGTGAGCCAGGCCAGGAGTTCCAGCTCCGATGCCTTTTCCCTGCTCCCTCGGGCAGGTCTCTCTCCTTGAACTGGATGGGTTTTCCTCCAGATCTCAGGTTATGAGAGCCACCACTTCTGAACGATCTGAGAATTGGCCTTGACGTTTCCTCTCCATCATTCACCATCCAATCAGCCCCAGCGGGCTGTGAATTCATTTTCCTAAAGTTTTCTCCAGTCTGCCCACTCTGCTCCCCCCGCTCCCCCCCCGCCTCTCAGCTCTTCTCACCCCCTCCTGAAGACTCGGCCTCTCCACCAGCTTCCTTGTGCCAATCTTCCTCTTGAAAATCCATTCTTGACTTCATCGTGCAAGCATCCAAATAACCAAATGGAATCTTTGGACTCCCAAGTGCAATCCCAAAACCCATGGGAAAACATCCAATAACCCTCATTTGTCTCCATACACACACAGAGGGCAATCTCCATGTGGCCTCCATGGCCGCCAGCAGCCTGGCTCTAAGTCAGCCCCATGACAATATCAGCACAATGGGAGCGGCTGCTAGGGGGTGCGGGGGGAGTAAGGGACCAGTAGGTCCCAGATAACAAACAGGGCTATTTGCATATGCAAAATATTTTTAAAAATCAGATGAAGCTAATTTGTGGCTATTCTTGAACATGCCTGGTCCCTTAAACCTCCTCACTTCTGTCTATGCCTTTTATTCTGCAGAAAGTGCTCTTCTCATCAATCTCATTCTCTGTCATTTAAAATCCAGCCCAGGGCACCTGGGGGGCTCAGTTGGTTAGGGCTCTGACTTCAGCTCAGGTCATGATCTCACGTTCATGAGTTCGAGCCCTGTGTCGGGCTCTGTGCTGATAAGCTCGGAGCCTGGAGCCTGCTTCCAAGTCTCTGTCTCCCTCTCTCACTGCCCCTCCCCCTCTCATGCTCTCTCTGTATCAAAAAGAAATAGAACGTTAAAAATTTTTTCTTAAATCCAGCCCAGTGGCCTCCTTGGAGCAACAGCTCCCTTGCACTTGGCTGACTGCTCCCTCCGCCCGGTCCCAGAAATCTTGCAGCCGCCCCAGGCCGACTGCACTGCTCCGTGACTGAATGTACCTGTCTCCTCATGGGATTGAATCTTCTCAGGAGACAGAGACCCCGAGCAATGCAGCCCTATGTTGTGTCCTCCCTGTGCTTCAGTCTCATTGAACTCAGTTTTCAGTTTTCAGTTCCTGGGGGGGAGAGGAGGACTACGTGATTGGAAGGCAGGAGTTCAAGTACAAAACAGTGTGCACCATGGGGGTGCCAGGTTCCTCCAGAAGAGGAGACCTCGTTTCCTCTCCTCTCACCCACTCAGCATAAGCTGGGTCTGAGTGCGGAGCAGAAAGCAAGGGCCTCTGAAAACGGTGAGCTGTGTGGAAAAATAAGCCTCTCTCCTATAGGGCTGAGGAGTTGACCATTTTAAGACCCAACTTTGCAATTTTGAGCTTGTCTTCTTAGCTCCTGGCTGATGGTTGAGTAGAAGGCAGGCTCAATCAGGCCGGATGCAAACACTGTTCTTTTACAAGGTGATGAAAACCCTGGCCCTTCCTTGACCCAAGTAGGTAAGTTGAGGCAAACAGGCTTTCATTGATAAAAGCCTGATGAACTTCCACTCATTGATCCAGACCTTTAAGCTCCGCCTCCTTTTCTACTCACCCCCAGCCCCAGTGTCCACTCAGTGCATCCCAGCTGTGTGCACTGAGGACTGTCTTGACAACCACCGAGGCTACAGCCTTGTCTGCACAGTCGGAAGGGGCATCATATTCTCTACCCCAGAGGCTTATCGCACAGATAGCAAAGGTTAATCAAGCCCTTAATGCAGATAAATATTACATAATCAGAGCGAGCAGAACCCCCTTCCATGCTATAGGGATGATGTAGACACGTCTCAAGTTGCAGTCATTTGACTTTCTCTTCCCAGCTCATGCAACCAGGTTTCCCCAAATTGCCATCCTCAGGAACAGCTCCTGTCTTCCGGTCACCTTCCTAAGTACCTTCAGCAAGAACAAATCATTCTGTGGTCTGCCTTATTTCTCTACCTGTCTCTCCTTTTCCTTTTTAAAAAAATTTTTAGTAGAATCATTTTTATTCAGAAAAAAAAAACCCAAAAAACAAAAAAGTTTTCCAACCACACAGGGGAGGATTATGGGTAAGGAGAGGTATCTGTCCACCCAGCCTAGCCTCCAGCCCATGTGGTTTTGGCAGCAGCAAGGACTGGGGGGTGGGTAATGGCCCCTAAATAAAAATGGTGTACATGCGTGTGGGAAGGAGAAGGGGGAGAAAGCAGTGGGGAGAGGTGGGGAGGAAGGGGTGGATGAGGTCAGTCCTGGGACCACAGGTGGGAGGCCATTTCATAACCTCTCTTGTTGATCAAACCCCCATTCTCCCCTTCCTCTTTGTTCTCCACTCGTTTCCTGGGAGAGTCATGGAAAAGCCTCGCCTTTCCAGATCTGTGTCCTGTCTGCATGTCCCAAATGCACAGAGGAGTCCAAGACATCATACACAACTGTCTTGGGAAAACAGAGGGTGGGGATTCTGAAGTAAGTGAAATGGGGATATTTACTCCCGAATGGTCGTCTGAGTTTTTCTTTCAATTGAAACAGACAAATTCTCCTCTCCTGAGGAGGCCAAATCTCCCAAATCAGAGACTGAGGGAGAAAATCAAACTCAACCTGACCAGCGCTCTCTCTTTGCCTGGCCCTGCCTGCCCAAGGAAGGGTGTGGGAATACCTGGGAGTGCCCCCATCTCATGCCTACACACCGCTGGGTTGATTCGGGGTCCTCCAGCACATAGGGGAGAGGCAGAGCCAGAGGACTCCAGGGCCTCTCTTCCCTGTGATCCTCACTACTGGTGTTGCTCCCTGCCCCGCCTGTCTCTCCCCACTGGCACCCACACCGTCATTTTCTGAGGATGGCATCTCTCCATAGCATCCCTCTGCTTCCCCCAGTGCCAACAAACAGAGCCATGCTCTCAGGTGTGGCCCCCAGACCCTGTGGAAGGTCCTGTGATGACCATCACCAACAGTGCGCCAGCGCTGCCCCAATCCTAGTCCTGAATCATACTTTCTGGGGGAAGAGCCTGGAATTCCCCATCTCTAGCAAACACTGCAGGTGATTCAAAGGGTGAGAACCGTTTTACCACAGAAGGGTTGGCACGCAAGGCTCTGTGCCCTCAGTTTACTACAAAGTGCAGCATGGGGTTCCTACCTTCCAGGAGCTTTGGGTTGGAATGAGAACAGAAGTCTATGTGGGGCAACACTGACAACAAGAGGTAGACTAGAAAGGAAACTAAAGAGTTGGGGGGAAGGGGTGGAGAGAAGCATGAGGCTGTCCTTGAAGGTGTTGTAGAGACTGGAGTTTTCGGGAAGGTTTTCAGCAGGATAGGACGAGAGATACAGGGAAGTGAAAGCCAGCAAAGGAAGGAGTCTCTGCATCTCCCGGGGGCCAGGGGAGAGAAGAGAACAGAAAGTGAGAAGTATCACGCCTTGGCTTGGCTTCCACCAGACTCATGAGGAAATGTGAAAGATGGGGCAAAAATACAGGTAAGCGTGTCCTCAGCTCTGGCCCTCCTTCGAACTCCTTTAACTTGATGGTCTGTGTCAGCTCAGCTAGGTCATGTTAGCACAGACACCTCTTCTTCCCGTTGCCATCAGTAGATTTCTAAAAGCAAAGGTTTTTCTCATTGGAACACATTTCCATTAAATAAAATTTGGAAGATACAGAAAGGCAGTAAAATGTAAAACTCACCCCTAAATCTAGCAGGTGGAAATAAGCTCAGTGGCATTTTGGTTGATCTTTACCTTCTG
>NC_043702.1:141952537-141979641 GCF_006229205.1 Suricata suricatta
GAATTGTATCTTTCAGTAGAGAAATGTCAGTATAAAATAGTCCTTAAATACAGGTTATTTTAAGTCAGCCAGCCTGAGTTCACTTGTTCCACTCATACTCTGCGTGACTTTGGCCAAATGACAGTGATAATGGCACCTAACTACTGGGTTAGTGGCAAGACCTAAATGAGAAAAGATGTGCAAGGCTTATATAGCACATGCCTGGTCACACATAAGCATTGAATACATACGACTATTATTATTATTACTATTAGCTGATGTCTCAAGTCCAGAGGAAAGGTGGCCGTTTCTTTAAAAAGTTGAGAATGTATGAGAGGTCACCAGCATCCGAGCCCGTATCAGCTGATCCCAGCAAAGCTTGCAGCAGAGCAGACATCCAGACACAACTGCTGGGGAACGGCAGATTCTACTAGAAATGGCCACATGGCAGCAAAAGAGAGCCGGTAGGGAAGGACTGAAGCCAGCCAAGGCAACCAGGGACTGCATTAAAGGTAAAAAAATCAAATCTGTGCTGGCGCTTTGGAGACTAACATTTTCATTTGAACTTCTCTCCCATTGGAAAACTCCGTTCGGATCCCATTTCCCATTTTAGAGATAATCAACCATCTCCCCCTGGACGCACCGTGCAGCCTCAAGCCTGGCTCTTACCTGTCAGTTTCCTATCACTGTCTAAATGACAGCAGGCTCTACAAGCTGGCAGTCCCAGTGGAGACCCCGCGAGAGCAAGGCTGATGCCTGGCAGCTCCCTGGCCTCTCTCTCTTGTTTATTTCTCTGTTTCAAGGAAGGGCTCATCTCTGTGTGTTTGAAGCCATGACTACCTTCCTCTGGATGTCCTGGGCACATCCATCCAGGAAGCAAACCCTTGACTGTTTGGCTGCATCTCTGAAACCAGAAGGGAGCTGCAACTGAAAACTCTGGAGAAGTGAGCCCAGAGCGGTGGGGGCCGATGATGCCCGGCTGGGCCGCAGCCCTCCCTCAGGGCCCCCCTCTCTCCTCCCTACCCTTCCCCATTCCTCTCAGAGCTGTTGCGAGTTAACAAGTGTTAAAAGCCCTTAGATCTATTTAGAGGGAAGGCCAATTTGCTGTGATTAAATGCAAGGTAGCTTTCAATTAGCAGAAGATAAACACAACATATCAACCCACTACGATAATTTTTAAATCAAAAGTTAGAGCACACATAGGTTGCTGCAATAATAATTTACTAATTTAATGATGATGGAGCTTTTTAAGATCTTGCCATTCTCTAAGAGTGTGTATGAAGGACACCCCTAATGTTAATTACAGCTTGCTTCATTAACAACTTAACCAAAAGGCCACACTTTGTGAAATTATTTGGGAGCCTATGAGGAATGAGAGTTGATGGAAGGAAATTACCATGAGTATCTCTCCCATCAGCTAATGAAAGCTATGATATATAAATCATTAGTAAGGGCCATATGGTGACAGTCAGTACAGGGACTGAGAACCTCGAGTGTATGGAGAGGAGCAGGCTGGGTGGGTGGCTGGGAAGAATGTGTTCAAGGCGCAGGCCGCTTTGTGTCTGTGCCACTGCGACAGCCAAGGCTGGGCCACCATGCAGGTACAGAGCGGATCTGTTTGGTCGACAGCTGTTGCTCACACCTCTGGGCTCTGCCTGACAGTTGGAGTCACCTCCCACGGAGTGCTAAGACTTTGACAGACAGTAAGTGCGTGGGAACTAAGGACGAATCCATTGGCCTAGGCTGCAGATGGAGGGACTCCATGAGGATTCAGCCCGTGACATGTGTACAACTTCAAACTCACTTGGGAGACTGACAGTCAAGGGACAGCAGTACCTAAAGACTGCTGCCAATGGGGAGCCTTAAAAATTTCTTTTAATGTTTTTATTTGTTTTTGAAAGAGAGAGAGAGAGAGCAGTGGAGGGGCAGAGAGAGAGAGGGAGACACAGAATCCGAAGCAGGCTCCAGGCTCTGAGCTGTAATCGAAAAGCCGAATGTGGGGCTCAAACCCAGGAACCATGAGATCATGACCTGAGCCAAAACTGAATGCTCAACTGACTGAGCCACCCAGGTCCCTCTCAGTTGGGGACCTTTTAAATATACTGATTTCTGGCTCACACTCCCAGACATTTACTCAGCATGAGGGATGATATGAAGGGAACGTTTGTGCCATCCCCAAAACTCCTGTGTTGAAACCTCATCCTAAGTGCGATTGATGGCATTTGGAGATGGGCCCTTTGGGAGACGATTAGGTCTTGAGGTGGGGCTCCTGTGATGGGATTAGGGCCGGTGTAGGAAGAGACAGGAAAGAAGTTGCTTGCTCTCTCTGCTTCCTGCCATGTGAGGATACGAAGGAAGGACACCCACCAGTCAGGAAGAGGGTCATCACCAAATACTGACTCTGCCAGCACCTTGATCTTGGACTTTCCAGCCTCCAAAACTGTACAAAATAAATTGTGTTGTTAACTCCTTCCACAGCTCCCCCATCCCCAACTCCATCTGTGATGCTTTTGTTAGAGCAGCCCAATTGGACTAAGGTAGGATATGATCTTAGCATCAAATTATTTTACAGCTCTGCCTGCCTGAGTGAGTCTACTGTGCAGCCAAATCTGGAGATTGCTCATCTATGGTCCAAACCCAAGGTCTAGGGCAGATGAAAGGTTCTAAGCCCTGCAGCAAGTCCTGGAACACAGAAAAACATATTCATAGTAAAACTGCTGATCATTAAAGGTTGGAGCCTTGAGAAAGAACAAGGTCTTTCATGGTGAGAGACCAGGGTCTGAATCCCAGCACCACTGCTGGCTCTGAGTAATAATTCTTTCTGAGTTTTCTGCTTTGTGAAACGGGAGTAACAATGCTCTCCTCAGAAGTTGTCTGAGCCGAGGGGCATCTGGGTGGCTCACTCAGTTAAGTGTCCCACTTCAGCTCAGGTCATGATTTCATACCTCATGGGTTTGAGCCCCCCATCAGGCTCTGTGCTGACAGCTTAGAGCCTGGAGCCTGCTTCAGATTCTGCATCTCCCCCCTTCTCTCTGTCCTTCCCCTACTCATGCTTGCTCTCTCGCTCTCTCTCTCAAAAATAAATAAACATTAAAAAGTTTTTTTTAAAGAAGTTGTATGAACCATAAATGAGATCATGTATGTAGAAAGCAGAGCCTGGAATACAGTAAGTGGAAGAATGGTGTGTCTAACCAATGAGAATTAACTAGCAAAAAAAGGGAAAGAGGATCATGGGCCAATCAGTATCTAGTACTTGTTTGAACTTGCCAAGGAAGTGTGAGCGTTCGTGTGAGTGCCTGAGATCGCTGCACTATACTGTGCGTCAGCTAGCCAGCAGGCACTGTTTTAAGCACCTTCTAAGCACTTCTTAGGATGTTAACTGCCAGAGAGTCAGTAGGGACTTTCTGGCCAAAGTGGGCCAGAGAATAGCTGTCCGTAAGAAATTCCACCGATCCGAAGCACATGCCACTGCTGTCTCTAAGCCATGGGTATGGAGTAGCCATTCCTTCCCCCCTGGAGAAGATGTGACCTGCCGGCAAGAACACTGGACTCAGCAAAAGCCCTCAGTCCACCCCTCCCAAACTGACCAACGGCGGGGAAGTTTTTCTGCCGCTCTGAACCTCAGTTTGCTCTGCACGGTATAAAGACAGCAGCCTGGCCGAGTGTGAAGCATGAAAGAAGATAATACATGTAAAGTTCAGATCACGGTGCCAGGTTCACGGCAAGAACCCGATAAACAGTTTGCAGGACAACGCATTGCAAACGGCAGAGGCAGGAAGCACGGGCTGGGATGCTTGTAGGTGGGAGCCTGGAAGGGATTCTGAGAGGAGATGGGAACCTCCACATATTACACTACTCCATCCATTGCCTGCAAACACCAGGTCTAATGAGCTCTTGAAATTGTCCTCTTCTATGGTCCAGACATATTCATACACCTGTGAGCACTTTGTTCCAAGCGGGCCCCTCAGCGGGAGCCGAGTAAACCACAAGGGCCAGGCGGCAGGCTGTGTGGCCGCAGTCCTGCTGGCTCGGCACCACAATTAGACTGGGGGCCTAGAAAAGCCAGCTCCAAAGCCCTACGCAGCACCAATCCTTTCTGCAGCAACAACCCACCCCCCAACTAGGGAAATCAATGGATTTTTCTCCCTACCGATATCTAAATAGCTATTTGAATGTGTTCTCTAACAGGAGGAGCTGTTGAACAAAAGGTCAGGGCCAATTTGAAGTCCGTCTTTATATCCGCAATGGCTTTTAAAGATGCAATTCTCCAACTCAGTGAGCCCCTGAAGATAAAAAAAAAATTATATAAATGTACAAATGACTTTACAACTTTGATTATGCAACTTCTGAGAAAATATCCATATGAACCGTTAAGGAAGACTAAAGATATTGTGATAAAGAAGACTCTTTGAATTTCTGCTTTAAAAAAAAATCTATGTCATGAGATATGAACGTAGCCAAAGCCTTGATAAAAGTCGTGTCAGCCTTTTGCCATAGAAGCTGCTGGAGCATGAAAGGGACCACGGGGCTGGAGATCTTTGCTGCCTTTAAAGTCTGGCTTATTAACATGCATTCGAGTTTCCTGAAGATGGGTCTGGCCAAAGGTTATCAACGGAAACTTAATTTAATGAGCCCAGAACACAGGGAGAGGAGCCCTGTAAAGCCAACACCGAGAGGAATTTGGGGCAAGGGCATTTCATTTTCTGAAGAGGAGAAACAAAGATAAACTCATTAAAGCACAAGGTACTATATTGTTGGTTTTTATCCTCAGAGGGCCACTGTCTCAGTAAGAGGGTGCTGCTCACTCTCAGGTTGAGGCGGAAACCGCTCCCCATCAGAATGGCACTGATGATGATAGAAGCTTGGAGGGAAGAGAAGGGCTTCTGCGAAGGCTGGTGTGCAGCCCAGCAGTGGTGCTGAGATACGCCAACTATGTGTCCTCGCACCCAGCAGCTTCCTCAAGGGCTGAGGCTGTGCTTTCTGCAATCCTGTTTGCAGGAGATCTAACCTTCGTGGTTATGCAAATGCGGGTGCAAACTCTGGAAATCCTAAGGAGGGAGAGAGTTGCTCCAAGCAGTGTGGCTTTCTAGGCAGGAGAATGAATTGTTCCCAGGCTAGAATGGTTAGGACACCTTTCATATAGGGGTCAGAGACTGTCAGGCCTATAGGACACAGGCACCTCGCATAAGTTAGTGAAGCAAACCAGCACTGAGAGAGAGGGCATATTGGAATGAGAGTATAGCTCTTCTTTTTTTTTTCCATTTTAATGTTTATGTGTTTATTTTGAGGGAGAGAGAGAGAGAGAGAGAGAGAGAATGAGTGAGCAAGCACAAGCAGGGAAGGGGCAGAAACAGAGGGAGAGCAAGAATCCCAAGCAGTCTCCATGCTGTTAGCACAGAGCTCAATGGGGTGCTCCTTCCCGTGAATCATGACATCACGACCTTAACAGAAATCAAGAGTCAGTGCTTAACCGACTGAGCCACCCAGGCACCCTGGGATTGTGGCCCTTCTCAACTGGACTGCAAATCTGCAGCTCTGGCCATGGGTACCCTGCTGTAATGGGGACATAATGCCAAGTTTGATTGTCCAAAGGAAACTGAAACTGGAATGTTTATATAAAATCTCCTAATTTTAGGGTGTTGGTGACTAGCTTAGTGTTTTGTGAACTTTTAAACCTTGGGAGGCGAGCAAAACAGGTCTATGGAATGGATATAGCAAAAAGCCTGTCAATTCAGGGCCTGTTCCTAGACCAGTAAATGACACTAGATAACATGTGCTAATGCTGACAGTCAGAGAGAGAAGTACCTGTTCAAAGGGCTGAATGAATTATAGCATTTACAATTATTTGTAGAAGAGAATATCATTCAATTAGGACCACCACGAATGGTCATGCATGCTATATAGTCCACGGCACATACGACCATATAAATGGTACCTCTTGAAGCTGCAGAGTGCCCCGTCTACACAACTTCATTCCAGCAGCCCTGCTTGTGACACATGTCCCATCCTTCATTTCAAGTGGGTTCTTGAGGAACAGAGAGCAAACCCATTCAAGTCCTAATCCTTGATTCACATGGACCAGAACACCCATTCTTGACCCTCAAGAATGAGTTTGATTTTGATTTCATCAAAATCAATTAGAAACTTCTCCTTAGCATTGTAAACAATACCCAGAAATAACTGAATTTTTTTCTTTTATCTTACTGGTTGCAAAGTTGATGATCCCAAGTTTCGTTAGCATAGACCCAGGGGGTTGTACTTCGGTAGTGATTCAGCCTAAGTACACTCAAAGGTGGGTTTGTTTTTTTTTTAATGTAAAAATATAAGTTATATAAATTCAGTGGCTTTGTTTGTGGCGTATTTCTGAAATTTGCTAGGTAAGATTGATTGTTGGGCTGTATATTTCGTACTAGATTAATATAATAATGAAATGTGATTAATGCTCTCCTAGGGTGTAAAGTTATATCTCAAATGACCCAGAGGTTCCAAAAGCAATGACAACACTGGCTGGTCTCTGGAGCAGTAAGCCACCTGTGCAACCGACCTCATGGTAAAGGATAGAAAGGGAACGCCAGAAATTGGCAGAAGGAAACCTTCCAGCATCTTGAATCAAGAAAGAGTTATTTTCCTTGGAAGCTCAATAGGGAGAGAAATATGTGGCTGCAATCATTATCTTTAAGGAAGAGAAATATCTGAATGTGTTAGGGAATGTGATGAGCTGTATTTCAGTAGCTCAGAAAAAATGTAACCACTAATTCCCATAAATATTTAATAACAAGCCAGATATATAAAGACAAAGGAAGATACAAACACATTTGTTACACAGTATTAAAAATGTATCATAAACATTTGTTGACTAAAACGATATTTCAATTTGTAAAATCCCCCAAAGACAGAGTTTCATTCCTGATGACAAACAGTGACAATCTCTAAGGGAAGGGATGAAAAGGAAGTTTGGGTCTTTCGGCTGACCCTGGTGGCAGTGGTGGGTCATGACAGATCTCTGGTTTGCTGGATCACTAATGAGGACCTTAATACACCATCTGCATAGGAGCTTTCCTACAACACACATAGTTTCCAGAATATAAGGGGAAAAAAATGATGAGACACTCATCTCTTTGGTTAACATTGGTTCAGTCTGCAAATAAAAATAGAGTGTTCAAAATAAGAATGGCTATATCTGACGTGTTCAATGCTTTACATGGGGCGGGAAAAATGAACTGCCACAAACAAAGAAATATCAGATCAGACCAGTGCAGGCGCCTGATAAACATCTTCATGAAAAGTTAAAATGGCTGCCTCATTTGTCTGCAGCGTGAGTCAGGCACCACTGTGAGGGTATTTCTGCTTCCCTTCCAAATCAAGGACAATTTGCTGGCTTCAAAATAAAGAAAGGGAAAGAGAGGGTGCTCTGTCTGGTCAATGATTTATTTATGGAGCCAGGAAAACTCTTCTCTAAAATGATATTTTTCCTGGGTTCAAACCCTTCAATCTTCTTCCAGCCTGGGAATATGTTTCTTTCGGCCATGTATTTTTCAGTGGTTTTCATTATTACATGACACACAGTTCACCTCCATCTACATTGCCAAGAGCTCAGCGGGGTTGCCCTTGCTCAGAGAATTTTGCCACTCCAAAATTCAGAATTGATGCTTTGTCTCGCCTAAAGACCTCGCCTCTTTTCCCTATGGAGGAAAGACCTCCCTACCCTGGGAAGAGACTGTGAGCAGACCAATGGGGAACAGTGGCGTCTGCCATTGGTAATGTCCACCTTATGTACACAAATGACGTTTGAAACCGAAGCAGAGGGAAGGTTGGGTGATCAAGCAGCCCCACAGATAGCCTGTTGTTAGGCAGAGAAAAAGAGAATCTTAGTCCATGTCCGTGGAGGGGTCCCCATTGTCTCAGACTTTACGATGACTCTCTATAGGTACTTGTGGATTTGAGGAATAGGGATATAAAAGTAACAACCCCTACGTTTGGGTGAGCCTGCATGTCAGAGAACTCAATGTGACCCAAGTGTCGATGCCATAATTAAAAACAAACAAACAAACAAACAAGCAAACAAAAACAGGTAGCGAGGTGTGAACAAGCTTCCAGGACTGTATAAGCAGCGACACAAGGTGCATCCAGCCCAAAGTCCAGGGCCTGAAGGGCAACATCAGTTGGGACTGAGCCATCCACTTGCTTCTCTGGCAACTCAGAGAAACACATCCAAGGGATTAGTATTTATTTACAGAGTCATTCATTTAGGAAGATGCTCAATGGTTCTCATTCCCTGCCCACAGATTTGCTTAGAAAACTGTCCATAGACCAGAGTGCAATTCAGGTATCACGTTCTTGAAGAAGCCTTTCTTTCCACTCTGAATTCTGTAGCTACTTGTGTGGTGGCACCTGCCGCACTGTACTACAGCTGTTGGTTGAACGGATATTTCTCCTCGTAGAAGGAGAGTTCCTAAAGGCAAGACCAAGGTTTATTCAGCTGTGCATCCTCAGCATCTAGTATAGTGCCTGGAATATAGCGTGGAATCAATAAATCATGGCTAATTTCATCTGTTAAGTGGAAATTTATTCTGATTTCTGTTTTTCTCTCCCTATCCACTGTAGTACTTTGGGTACTTTCTTACCTTTTTTTTGTAATTTTTTTAAATGTTTTATTTATTTTTTATACAGAGAGAGACAGAGCATGAGAGGGGGAGGGGCAGAGAGAGAAGGAAACACAGAACCGGAAACAGACTCCAGGCTCTGAGCTAGCTGTCAGCACAGAGCCTGACGCGGGGCTCGAACCCACGAACGTGAGATCTGATCTGAGCCAAAGCAGGACACTTAACCGACTGAGCCACCCAGGCACCCCTGATACTTTCTTACCTTAAAGAGTATTTTTCTGCTCCTCTGTCATTCCCTTTTTGGGTGCTTTTCTCTCTCCCTTCTTTCTTTCTTTTTTTTTTAATTATAAAGATATTTTATTTTATTTTATTTTATATTTTATTGTCAAATTGGTTTCCATATAAAACCCAGTGCTTCTCCCCACAAGTGCCCCCTACCATGACCATCACCCCCCTCCCTCCCTCCCCTTCCCTCTTCAGTCCATGGTTTGTTTTCAGTATTCAGTAGTCTCCCTTGATCTGTGTCCCTCACTCTCCCCTGCTCTCTTTCCCCCTTCCTCTCCCCATGGTCCCCTGCCAGGTCTCTCCTGTTAGACCTATGAATGCAAACATATGGTATCTGTCCTTCTCTGCCTGACTTATTACACTTAGCATGACATCCTCGAGGTCCATAGGAGCACATGTACCCCAATGTTCATAGTGGCACTTTCCACAGTAGCCAAATCATGGAAAGAGCCTAAATGTCCATCAACTGATGAATGGATCAAGAAGATGTGGTATATATATACAATGGAGTACTACATGACAATGAGGAAGAATGAAATATGTCCATTTGTAGCAAAGTGGATGGACCTCGAGGGTCTCCCTTCTTTCATTCTTATCATTTGTCACTACATCTTCCTCCCCACCCTCCATCTTCTTTCTCCAGACTTGGCCTTGGGTCTACCAATAATTTGCATGGATATTTCCTAACAAAGTATTCTCAAAATTTTCTTAAATAAAGGCTATGTTTGGATTCTTTGACATCCCTTGGGATCACCAGAGAGATGAGATGGTACAACACAGGGGTATCTCTCAGTGAAGTAGGAGGAAGGAAAATGATAACATTTATATTTCCAATAGGATACGGAGCTGGATAAGAAGTGGCAGACCCTATGGTGACAACCAACTTTGAGCCTCACTAAAATATAGCCCATAATCTGCAAGGAGATCCACACCCACTAGGTAGGCATTCCCTCACTTAATACAACAGGTAGATATAGGTGGTTATCTCTCCTTTACAGTATCAATCCTGTTGTTGTTTCTCTTTCCTACTCCGTAGGACCCAACCAAAACAGACACATTTTTCTTTCCTAGGAAAGGACACTCTAAGTTCAGAAGTCAGGAAATGAATAGAATCGTCCAATGGCAGACTCCATTAGTAACATTTCAATGCTCTCTAAACATAGTCCTCCCAGAGATGCCACATTCAGCAATTCTGAGATGTGCCCATAGAGCCTGTGATATTAATCAAATTCATGAAGGAAGGCTCAGGCCAGGGTGCTTAAGGCCAATGAATCCTAACATGCTCTTCCTCCATTACAGGGAGAAAGCAAGCCTCAGTGTAACGTGACATCATCAATCTAAGTAGGCAAGTGGAATAGATTTCCCGATTACCAGGTTAAGCGATGCATCAAACAGGAGCAAGCCTGGTCATTACTAATCATTTAAATTTAGGAAGACTGAGCTCAGTGACATTATCAGGCCCACATTAAAGAGTGACTTCTCGCTGCTATCAGGAATGTATTGGTGTCCCTTCCAGGATTTATTACTATGGGAAGCTGCAAGATGGGCTGAGGCAGCAACTACCTATGACTCCAGCATCCCATCCATCATCCTCACAACCCCAATTCTGGTCAGCCTTGAGGGGCTCTAATCTCTCCCCTTCTTGGGGTTCCTCAGTGGTCAAGTTTACAGGCAGACTAAAGAGCAAGCATTTAGAAGTGAATTCAGTTAGAATACCTTGTTATATTATCAATAAATCCCCCACCAGCTTATTTCTCTCTGATATTCTTTTTGGAAAAACACAGTATTTCATCATACTCTAGACTACAATAGCTCTCTGAACCCAAAGATGGCTTTTACCCCAAAATATACATGCTTTAAACCCATCCCCAGGGATTTTCTTTCACCGTTCTATAGTGGATATTAGGTATGTAAATTTAAAATAAAATTCTCAAGTGATTCTGAATCACATACATGATTAATCATCACCGATTTGCAGGGTCCCCTTTGGGGAAAACTAAACAGTGGAGTGGATATTTGGGGACTACCCTCCCAACAAGATCACTAAACAAAGAGTCACAAACTGGACTTGAAAACCAGAGTAAAGACATCGGTCAGGAACAAGGTCTTGGACATCATCCTTCTAGACCAATAGTTCTTGAACTTTAGTGCACATGTGAATCACCTGCGAAACTTGTTGCTATGTGGATTCTAATCCAGTAGGTCTAGAGTGGAGCCTAAAACTCTGCATTTCTTATAAACTCTCAAGTGACGCCAGTGCTTCTGGCCCATGAACCACACTCTGAGTTGTAAGGACGTAGAAGAAGGGTTCTCATCTGGACCTCACATTAGAATTCCCTGGGGAGTTTGAAAACTGCCAGCGTCAGGCTCAGCCCAGACCAATCTAATTAGAATCTCCAGGGGTAGGCCCCAGGCACCAGTATTTTTCAGACCTCCCCGGGTGATTTCTTTCTTCAGCCTAGGTTGAGAATCATTGTATACTGAACAGCTCCACACTTGTGGCTGAATTCAGTACTTAGTTTTCCATGTTGGCTATTTTGATACACCTTCATTAAAATACACCTTCATCTCAAACACATAGGCCAGGTGCTTAAAAGGAAGCTGACCCCACTTCCAGCTCCAGGTATGGGTCTGAAGGGGTCAAAGTTTATTTGACTTCCACCAGTGGTTGCTGAAGAATATGTATATCACCTAATATGAGTCAACGGGATGCCAAGAGAGGTTCTGGAAATTCATCTTAAATGTAGATATACATGAGCCAATAAATGTCTTATTGCTTAAGCCAATTTTATTTAGATGACTATATCTTCTTATATTGGTACATGGCTTATGTAGAACAAAGGACTGGATAATGCAGTAAAACCCTCCTCATGAGAAGAGGTCTACCAAATTTGACTAAAACTTATCCAACCTTACTTAACCTTCCTTCACCTCCCTTTTTTCTGCCATCCTTCCCTCTCTCTAGACAAGGCAGGGTGGAAGGTGAAGAAAATGGCCTTAGGACAACCTGTGTCCACCCTCTGATAAGAAGAACGCACTTGGAAAAATCCCCGGCTCTACTCACGCCATGGTTTGCTGATTTTTAGCAGAATACGAGTAATACCTGTGTCACAAGGCTATGGTGAGCATCAAATGAGATAATAGATGTGCAAGCATCCTGCAAATGGTAAGTTGCTATAAAAACGTCATTTGTGGTTTTTTGTGGCTGCTGTTTGCTGTTAGGAAAAATAAGCAGTGATCCCAAAGGTGGAAGTTTATTCATAGTGCTAGTCATTGCTAGCCATTTTGCATCCATGCACTGTCTCATGGAGAATCCAGGCAAAGCTGGGTGTACAGCTGATTCTGGCACAGTTCTCACTGAGAAGGTGTCCCTGAGTTATCTAGAGCAATCAGCTTTGAGGAAGAGACATAAATCCTGCCTCTCCTTGCAAGAAGTGGGGGGATTAGGGTGGAGGGAGAGGAAGGGAGGTTGCAACCTAAATGATTTTTAATTATTTTCTAATTCACTACATCATTATGAAGACAGGCAAAACTCTTAAGCCTTAAGACACAGTGATCTAATGTCATTGATTTTCACATATATTTTATGAGTGATGAAATATGATGAAGCTGGGAGAGAAAAGCTTTTCAAATATGATGAGACTAGAGAATCTTCAAGCCTATTTATAAAAAGAAGTCAAGTTGTTGGCTCATGGTGAGTTTACAAAAGTCAGGCTTCAAGATGCCTCTGTGGGGGTTGGGCCTGAAAACTTCCTGACTCCCCAAACCTACTGACTCCCCAAACCTACTATTGCCTCCTTGTCAATTACAAATCTAAGAATTATTGTCTATGTCCACTGAAATGTAAGTTTCTCTATATCATTCAACACCACACCTTCAGCTTTTCTCATAGGGCATGATGCATCAGAGGCCCTCACATGTTTCAAATGAATGAAACTCAAGTCTCTAGCAAAGCACTGCACCCTTCAAAAATAAGGGAGTATGACTCTTTTTCTATCTCCATTGGACTTATATTATTTGGAGGCCTATATGCAAAAATAATTTAACAAGAAGTTAACAATGTTGCAAATCATGCAGTTAAGTATCAAAGAGCTACTACAAACAGTGAGGTACTAGCATTAATGGAGCAAAGGAAAAATGAGTATTGGCTAGAGTTACACAGAACACCTTCCCAGATGAAGTAGAACGTATACCTATTCCTCTAGTGCCTAGCATACTGCCTCGAGCAATTATAAAGTCTTCAAATATTCAGTCCAATGAGTTTATTTCCAGATGATAACCTCTTTGTTATTTTTCTAAGGTGAAACTAATCAAAATTCAATCAACCCACCTTAAGTATAAATTATTAGCAATGTTAAAATACATAGAGTGAAGTTCACCATACAAAGGCATACGTTGTTATAATAAATTGTACGTGGCTGGAAAGGGAGTAGAAGACAGACCAAATATCCCCAGAGAACAGCACTGAATGCCTGTTTTGGAAGTCTCCCTTTCTTGGGTTGGTTAGGCGTAAGCCATAAGTCCCATTAGCCAGGTTCAGGCATAAGGAAGGAAAGCTGGAAGAAAAGGACAACTTCAGCCATTACAAGTTCATGTTATTCACATTGTTTTGCCATTCTTCTCCTCCTCAACCATACTAATACCAAAATCTCAGAAGAAAAATCTATGAAACACGAACAACAGCAACAATGGCATTTTCTGGTATACCTTCTATGCCCAGTAATTAATACATAATTTGTTTTTATTTTTTGTATTCTAACAACATCTTTAAGAGGGTCATACCTTGCCCTTATTTTACCAGTGGAGAATCTAAGGAACACAAAACTTCAGTAACTTGCTGAGAGTCACACGGTCAGTAAGTAGCAGAAACTAGGATTAGAACCCAGATATGGCTGCAGAGACAATGCCCTAAACAGGATGCTACCCTATCTTCTCTCTCCTGCCCTATTATTACATTAGACTTTTTCTAAGAAGAGAATAAGACTCCACTGTTTCTAAGACCTACTTGGAAACAGAGTATGGCCCAGACAGGGGATGGACTGTGTCTTTCTCCTTCTTCAGGGCCAAGAAACTGTCTGCAATAATCTGAAGGCTCGTGAGCCATGTGACAACCAGAGGTGAACTAGGGTTCAAAAGATAACTAGAGTTTTCAAGAGTTGTGAATTAAGCTTGGAGCCCTGGAGTCATTGATATGATAATGCAAGGGCAAAAAGGATACTCACTGAAGAGGGTTACTTAATGAACCCCGGTGAAGAGCTGGCTACATTAAATGAAGGAAAAATAATTTTGAGTTCACTAAATCTGTATGGAGGTGGGAGATGAAAGATCAGAACTCTTTATAAGATTGAAGATTCACAAATCGTCTCCGCTATGATGGGAGAGATAGAATATATTTCAGGCAATAAAGGTAGGCAGAGGTCAATAAGCATTTCTGAAAATATGGGTGACCAGTTGAAGAGACTATCTTATGAAAATGAATCTAGTAGTGGAGTACAGGACCAACAAAGGAAAGCAGAGGTGGAGGTCAATGCCTTAGGGATTCAGCAAACTGATGCTAAAGCAACAATCCATTACAAGGTTATTATAATGCAAGAAATCTTGAAAATTATGATTAATAAAAACACTTGGAGTGGATATAGAGAAGAATAAAGAAATCAGGTTGGAGGTGTATAGCCTAGATTACTTATAGAAGACTAGTATCATCAGTAAAAAATAGAAAAACACAAATATTCAGTTAGGAGAAAAGTTAACATCTATAATGGCCACCATTTTTTCATTGACATATCCCTGTGCCAGTCATTGTATTAAGCACTCTTTAGACCCTATATACGTTAGTCTTCACAAACATACTGTCCTCTAGGCAATTATTATTCTCTTTTACAATAAAAAAAGGCTCAGGTTGCTATTGCCTAAAATCATATAGGTAGCAAGAGATGGTGCCAAAATAATAAGATAAGCTTTAAACATTTTGAGATGTGGACAGAGTACCACAAAAGAAATACTGAAACACAATTTTGAAAATAGGGTAGTGAGAAAATTAACTGGAGGTATCATTGCAATGATTTTGTTGCCTGAAGGTGCCACCAAGACCTGTTCCTTAATGGCACCAAGGTGACGGTGCAAGGCTGGAGATGCAAATTATGGGGCAATTTTCCTGATCTCACCAAGAAAAGATGATTTCCTTAAGAAATATCCAAAAGGGGGTGGGGAGCAGACCACATGACAGAATTTTGTGAATTCCCATAAATCAAAGAGTAGTTTGGCCATTGGGATGTCCATCATGAAAAAACCCAACAACAAAAACAACAACGACAAACCAAAAACCCCAGAAAGAAGTATGTGAAGAAATTGGAATCCTTGTACACTGCTGGTCGGAATGCACACTGGTGCAGCCACTGTGTGAAACAATAAAGAAGTCCCTCAAAACCCTGGACATAGAGTTACCACATGATCTAAGAACTCCACTTCTGGGTTTGTAGCCCAAAGAATTAAAATTGGGATGTGAACATATTTGTGTCTATTTGTACAAGATGTCTAGAGTAGCCAAATTCACAGAAGCAAAAAATAGAATGGTGGATTCCAGGGGCTGGGGAAAGGAGATTGAAATAATGAATAGGTATAGAGTCTGAGTTTGAGAAAAAGAAAAAGTTCTGGAAAAGGATGGTGGCAATAGTTGCCAAACATGTGAATATACTTGGTGTTACTGAACTTAAGATATAAATGACTAAAATAATGATGAGAGATAACTACTGTGCTACAACATAATGTAAAAAAATAATGGCTAAAAGGGTAAATGCTATGTTATGTATATATCACAATTTTAAAGCCTAAAGTTGGTTGAAGAATCAGGTTCTTTTCTGCATTATGTGTGTTGTGAGGAGATGGGAGAGATCCAAATAACCATCGTAAAGGACAGTCTAACTAACATCTTTAAGAGTCCAGCATTAGGAAAACAAGTTACAGGTGTATGGTTGCTGATTTTTATGTTATGACCTACCTCATTTAAAAAGAGACACTGAGATTAACAAAATGACTTCAAGAATTTAATAGCAAATTCATTAATTTATCCCCCCACTAAATGTTAGCATTAGTATAACACGGAGCCAGCTCCATTCCCAGCATGACATCAGAGGAAAATCTTTAATTGGGATTAAGGAATCAATAGCAAAACCAAAATTAAGGACAAATTTTCTCCTGGCAAAAAGGTCTTCATCCTGGCACGGAGTGCCTCGGGGAGTGTGAAATCTTGTTTTCTGGAAGTATCCAGGCACAGGACAGGTCAAGTCTTCTAGGTAAAAGTAGAAGCAAGGCATGGCCACTATCACTCCAGAACTTCCTCTCTATCTTCCCATCCTGTAGGTCATTGAGCTCAGTGTTGTTTTCTATTAAGTGTCTCATGCAGACTTGGAGATTCCTCGAACCTTCTTAACTTGAGCAGAAAGACAACACACAGTGTTCCAAAGCTATGCAAACACTTAAATGGGGGCTGAGGGAGAGGGTTTGGCATTTAGTGGAGACAATTCTCCCACGTGTTTCTCATCTCAGAGATGCTACAACTCCTGATGGCTTCAGTCTTTCATTTTAGATATTTCTATTGATTGGGTAAGAATCACACACATTTTGTCCACAGCACAGAGATATCAAAGCAAACTTTTCCCCTAGTGCCATTTCTCCAGGGAATGGAAATGATTGATTTTTATTGGTTTGGCTTCTAGGATACTCACATCTCAATCTAGCCAATTTTCTTTGGAGAGAGCCCACTCCAGTCCACTTAATTGTATTTTCTAACCAAAGAGTTGAAAGAGATTTGTCATCTTTACAGTCCAGAGGAGATGAATCTCTAGACTCCTCTTCCAATTGTGTGAGCTTGTTTCTGAAGTTGGTAATCGAAGAAGGGAGACAGGGCTTAGAGGGAAAAAAAAATCACGTAAAAACATAAAGCTAAAAATACACTGACTGAGATACTGGCAAAAAAACTGAATTGGGGCATGAAGGAATTGAAAGTTCTGAGAAATCATTTGCTCCTCACTTCCCTAACATTTTTTGGACAGCAATTACTGTAAGTAGTCTTTTATTTGGATCTGAATGAAGAACCACCAGCTCCTGGCTAGGAAAGTCTCCCTGCCCCCATTCCCTGATTACATCTTCCTTTCTGTTTGCCTTTTCTCTCTCAGCTCATTCTGTACTTCTGTGAACTTCTCATGAGACACACCTCTGCTTCTCTTAACCTTCACTTAATCTCACACTGGTTCCCATGTTTCACTTCTTTCCTCAAGTAGCTTGCTCTCAAGCATGGAAATGAAGATCCAGAGTAAATGCTAACCAATTTTGAGACTTTGGAAAAATCTGTGCCCAGGGGAAAAGAGAAGGCTCCCTCCATTCCTTTGGCCAAAGGAAAGATGCCCAGCTCAGGTTTCTTCTGACATTGCCACTTTCCAGCCCTTGAGTTTTTCCTTATTAAAACATAACACTGGTGGCTCAGTCAGTTAAGCGCCTGACCCTTGATCTCAGCTCAGGTGGTGATCTCATGGTTTATGAGACTGAGCCCTGTGTCGGTCTCTGCACTGCCAGTGTGGAGCCTGCTTGGGATTCTCTCTCCCTCTCTCTCAAAATAAATAAACTTAAAAATGTAACATTGTATGTTAGATATACTTAGATGGATGGATAGATAGATAGATAGATAGATAGATAGATAGATAGATATTACACACACGCACACACACACACACACACACACACACACACACACACACAGAGCCCTGATAATTTCCATGCATTGAACTTCTCCAAACCTTTATTCTATATTGTTACATATTTCTGTTTTGGGCATGGATTTTGTAAGAGTCACCTTGGGAGTCACCTTGGCATGGTGACTAGTGGCCATTTTGCTGTGGATTAGAGAAAAAACACCGTGCACCAACGACCCCCACCCCTCACCTGCAGACCTGGAATGTTCCTTGCCAGTTTGAAAACAGCCAATCATGAAGCCCCAGCTTCCCATCACCCTGACAGAGGAGGCAACCTATCCCATCCCACCACATCCCTAAAGTGCCCTTATTTGGTAGTCTGCCCTCCCAGAACCTGACCGGAAGTCTTTTGCCCATAAATTACCTCGCCCCTCCTGTACCAGGCACGACTTTCCTGACTCCCCACTCCAGAGTCACGGAACCTTGCCCGGGAATCGCAGATCCCAATAAAGGCCTTCTTGGCTCCATAACTTGGTCTCTCTCTTTCCTCTCGCCTTGGCCTCCATCTATTAAACCTTACAGATTTATTTTCATCCCTATTGCACTGTAATATTACTATTTAGACTACAATATTCCTGTGGGCCCTCTAATATTGTTTCTTTTGCTTCTTCCACAACACCTACCAAACAGTGTTGGGCAAGACTTTGGAAATGTTACCAGATGGTACAGCAAAGCGGTAATATCACTTATGTTCTTTTTCTAGAAGAGCACAGTGAAAATCAAAGAACCAAAGTAGTCCTGGGACTGCAAAATCACCACAAAGTTGCTCGATTTTTCTACCACGGCTGCCATTTCCTTTTTCTGTAATCTTTCTAGCCAGTCTGTAAACCCCAGAAGAGAAGTTGTCTTAGTTTACAGTCAATCATCATGTTTGACACATTGTTATTATTTTTTAACTATATTTTTATATTACTCAGCTTGATCTACTGAGTCAAAATTATTATTTGATGGCTTCAAAATGACTACTGGGGATTCCCTCCAAGCAAAAGAATTGATGTAATGTAACAATGTAAAAATAATGCAGCAGCAGGTCCAAAGGCCAGCCCCAAGCAAGGATACAAAAGATTCTGAGCCAGGTGACATTTTTAGTATACAGCTGCTGAAGGTAACCTCTTTGAAGAAGATATTGGGAGACAACTCTCCATGAATATTTTTATCTCTCTGCATGGTCCAGGCTTTATAAGCAAAAGAACTGCAAACTGGGTTAAAAGGATGGTTGAATGGCAAACATTCAGTTAGAGATAACATATTGTTCCAGGGATTTTTAAAAATTTATTTATTTTGAGAGAGAGAGAGAAAAAAAAGACCTCATGCATACAGCAGAGGGACAGAGAGAGAGAGGAGAAAGCATCTCAAGCAGGCTCTGCACTGTCAACACAGAGCCTGATGTGGGGCTTGATCTCATGAACCATGAGATCATGACCTAAGTCAAAATTAAGAGTCAGACTCTTAACAGACTGAGCCACCCAGGCACCCTTTTCCAGGGATTTAGAGACTTGTCTCCTCTAGAGGTAATTTGCTATTCTCTTAAACTCTAAGTGAAGAGAAGTAGAGAGTATCCTCTCTCCTCCTCAGGCAAGATCTCTGTCTCTGTCTCTGTCTCTCTCTCTCTCTGTCTCTCTCTCTCTCTCTCTCTCAAATTTAGAGGGGGTGCAGGTGTTCTAGATATTCTATATAAGCTTCAACTCTGATAATTTTAGGGTTTATCTTCTGTAGGACTAAGGATTCTGTAACCAATTACACCATGAAGGGAGCTTCCATCCTCTCTCCTGGGTGCATCAGTTTCCCCAGATTTTTGTATGTTCAACCCAGAAGCTCACTGAACCCAATTTGGAAGGTGGGGTGTGATGGTTTCATTTCATATGCGTGGTTGATCTGATCATTGACCACTGGTGATTGATTCAACCTCCAGCTCTTCTCCTCTGGGGGAGGCGGGGGTTGAAAGTTCCAGCCTTCTGATCCCTGGGGTGGTTCTCCTGGCAAGGAGCCCCCATCCTTAGGTACTTTCTGAAAGTTACCTCATTAACGTAACAATAGACAATGTTAAAGCTCTCATCCTTTAAGAAATTCAAAGGGTTTGGGGAGTTCTGTACCAAAAATGGGGGTGAAGATCAATTATCATTTCTTTTTTAACCTATTTTTTGAATATTTTTAATGTTTTTATTATTTATTTTTGAGACAGAGAGAGAAAGATGGAGTGAGAGCAGGGGAGAAGCAGAGAGAGAGGGAGACACAGAATCCAAAGCAGACTCTAGGTTGTGAGCTGTCAGCACAGAGCCTGACACGGAGCTTGAACTCACGAACCCATGAGGTTGTGACGTGAGTAGAAGTCTGAGGCTTAACTGACTGAGCCACTCAGGTGCCCCAATTATCATTTCTTATGATAAATCACTATATCACAGGTACAAACCCTCCTTCATGCACAGGTAATATCAGGCCCTTGTCACCTCATCCTATGGTTAATTGAGACATAAGGAAGCAGTGCTAACATCCTTTATGAGAAATGACGTAGTCTCTATACAGATGTCTGGTGTTTCTTTTGGTGTGTATGTGTGTATATAGTGTTAGAGTGTCTGTGTATTTATGCCCAGATACACATACAAATGATGCATATACTCACACACGTATACCTCTACATAGCAGGTTGATTTGTTAGCTTGTAAGTAGGGTGACATTTCAGGTCTGTCACAGTTTGGGACTCACAGAAGACAACAGTCATTATAACATCATTGGGTACTAAATAAAATACATATGCAAGAGCTTAATTGTATGTAATTAGTTAGGAGCCTTGTGGAGGGATATTGAAGCCTCTACCCTTGGCCTTGTATCCTTGCCTTACAAAAATGTGCCCACTATGTATTAGGTGGGATCACTGCCTTGGAGCTCCAACTCTAAGTAAATGAGACAGATTCTCAGTCCTCAAGGAGTTTATCATCTATAGGGGAAGATAAAGTCCTCCAATCAGAAGACATAGGGTGATGGAATGAGTAAAAAAACAAGACCCATCTATATGCTGCCTACAAGATACTCATTTCAGACATAAAGGCACAAACAGATTGAAAGTGAGGGGACAGAGAAGCATTTATCATGCAAATGGATGTCCACAGAAAGCCAGGGAAGCAATACTTACATTGGTCTTTAATCCAAATATCTTGAAAACAAAAGAGAAATCATTTCTGTGAAAGAAATGTATTTAGTACTGGGAGGGATAAAAGGAAGAGGCAGTTGTTACTTTTAGCCACGCATGTTGTGGGTAGGGAGAGGCTGCCTGCAGAGTTCTCCCGGAGTTCTACAGTTCTCGGACTGCGGATTTCAGTATCTGAATCCACCATTTAGGCAAAGCTATAAAAGCCACGCTTCCCGAATTTGTGAATAATTCAAGGCAGGGTGTGTTGGCCAGCAAACTGGTTAGCAAAATCAAGATTCTGAAACATTTCTACAAACCAGCAGGACAAGAAAAGTTAACAAAATGAAACTGTACAGTTTTAAGTGTGGAGTGATCAGCAGGTTAACAGCAGTACTTGAGGAGGATAATGGAGAGTTGTAGCTGACTTCCTAAGCTCAGTAGCAGTAAATTTAAACCCTCCTATCCCTCCTGAAGTTATTTTAAATGTTTTCAAGTAGCTGGTCAACCTTTAGGCTCACACTAACCTTAAAAAGGCTGCTTTGGCAGGTGTTACCGTTCCCTTGCACAGGGAAGGGAAGGGGGGATGTGGGTGTGGTCCCAGAGTACAGGCGACTTGACCACTATTGTGTAGTAATCAGAAAAGTGACTGAAGAACGGCATCACAATCAAGGAATCTCGACAAGAATCAGAGTTCCACGTACAGTTTCCCGTGCAACATTTTATGAAGGATGTTGACAGTCAGGTGCCGTCCATCCAGCAGGGGCAGGCAGGATGATGAGGGTCTAGACATGAAGGCCCATAAGGAATATTTGGAGGACAGTGGGCAGGACCAGAGAAGACAGAAGAACTACTATCTGCACATATCAGCGCTGCCGTCACATGGAAAGAAATTAGACTTTCCGTGAATTGGCTGTTCTGTGAAGCGTCGGGACACAGACCCAACACCACTGGATGGAAGTTACAGTGAGGAAGATTTCAGATGACTGTTAAGGGGTGTGGTCTGTCCTCTAAAGGTGGGAAAGACAGGCTCGCAAGAGAGTGAACCCACCACCGCAGTTCCGATTACAGCCCAGGCTGTGAACAGCCACAAATCACATCTGTTGTAGAAGGAATTCCTGCCTAAAAATAAAAAAGTCAATGGCTTCTCAGATCTCTTCCGACCCTGAGATTCTATTACTTAAATAAAAATCCACAATCCTGGGAAATTCATGTCCCATCGATAGATCTTCCAAATATGCTTCGACATTAAGGGCCATGCTGACGTCCTGAGTTAGCACCATATTCATCTGGGTTATAAAAACATCATAAATAGTCATAAGGCCACTCACACTTCATGACTTTTGCTTTTTGCTAGGCTTCATACCCCTCCATGAATGAGCAACAGGATTATTGAATTATTATCGCAGAGAAGTTAAGGGATGAGTTGAAGGTAATAGGGCAGGTTCGTAGTGAAATCAGAGCCAGAAATCAGGTCTCCCCTTAGATGGCACCAATACTAGCAACAGAATGATTAATGTGTATATGAACAGCACTCACTATGGGACATGCACTGCTTTAAGCACTTTCTACCTATTATTACATTAGATTATTTTTTGTCAATTATTTATCTGTTACATACATCTATTCATTTATTATTTACATCTGTTATCACACAAACCCTATCAGGTGAGAACTATTACATCCCCCTTTTATATATTAGGGAACAAAGAGGTCTAGTAACGTATGTAAGATAACAGATGCTAGGTGGCAGGGCTGGACACCCAAACATGGCAATATGACCCCCAAACCTGTACAGCTCTCAACCGCAGTGCTGTGTCTTCCGTCTAGATCCATCTGATCTAGAGAGAAAGGGACAGTCCCCATATTTGTACATCACGGCTTCTGTGGCCCGCATTCCCAAAGGCACCAAATAATCAAGTTTGGAAAGACTCTACCTTAGGAGAGGTCTCCCTGCCTTGCTCTGCTCCCCCCAGCTACGGAGCATGACTGCAGAAACTTCTTCTCACCGATGAGATGGTGGAAATTAACAGAGCAAAGCCGCAGATTTGAGACTCCAATGTTCTGACACTCAGGCTGGACTGAAGGGTGGCCGAGCTGCTGCCCAACGCGATGGAGGAGGGGACGCGGCAGGAGGGTAGACAACAGAATCCACATTTGACCCTTAACTGGAGTGTGAGAGAGACAAAGCCGAAATAATGGGTACCACAGATAACTGTTTATTCCTTTCCGGCACAACAAGCAAATAAACTGCCATTGGTGCCTCAAAACTTCATACAGGGTAATATTCCTTTAATGGAATGCTTTTAGAGAAGAGTCATAAAAATAAATTGAAAAGTGCTTTCTGCTGGCTACAGCTGGCGTAAGCAGCATCTGAGCAAACAGGATAACACAAGGCTTAACTTAGCATCGCCATTTTTATTACTCAGCCGCCACAGGTCTTATAATAGTATAAATTCACTTAAAACACGGACTCTTCCTCCTGTCGCCGTCCCTCCTTCCCTCCACAGCCACACACCCAATAGCCTTCTGGGTTAATTCTGAACAGCATAATTACAGGTCTTTTTATGATTTAGGTTTGAGACCAATTAGCTGATACTGCAAGCCTTTCAAATGCCAGCTTCCCTCTCTTGGCACTCCCTGTTCTGCTGGGATTTATCTGCATGCTTGTAAAAGGCAAATGTTTTGCGAGGAGTGGAGAAATCCGGTCTGCTCGCGGATGGGGTCCCCCGCCCCTCCCTTCTCCCTTTCTCATCTGCCTGTGCATCTTTGGTGCACCTGGTCTCTAAAATTGTCGCGGAGCAAAGCGCACACTGAATATTCATGCTGGTGGCCATGCTGCTTCGGATACCAGGTAGTTGTGTCTGAGAGCTACTGGTTGCTGCCTCCATGAAAGGCCATTTCTATAGCTGGGCCTGCAGACCCATGCGGGGCAGTGTGCTGCCTCCATTCTGGAACCCTTTAGCCACCCACAGGAGGCCAGAGGTTCCGGAGCTCAGAGAGGCACCGTCTGACAGCCCCGGCTCCTCCACTCGTCAGCCTCCAACACCCTCCACCCTGCATTCGTCACATAGCAAGGCTGCAACATGGGCCTTGACATTGGCTATTCCACTAAGATCTCCAGAATCAATCAACAGGCATGAATCTTACCTTCTGCCCCATTGAAGGACTCAGGAGTAAATAAAATGAGATTCCTGCCCTCACTGTGCTCTAACTAAATGTGAGAAGACACAACATATTCATGTAAAAAGATAACATAGCATAAACAGTAGGATGTTGTTAATGCTGTATGGAATGGGCAAATGAAAGCGTCTGCCATGGGAACTTGAGTAATCAGGGTCTCCATATTTCTACTCTGTAGCATGCACTTTACAAATAATTGTGTTTAATCCTCACACAACTTTTCAAGATATATATAATATATATACGTACAACCCTGCAAGATACAAATGAGAGAAATATAACATATGTGTGTGTGTATATATATATATACATATATATATGTTATACCTGTAAATATAACACACACACACACACACACACACACACACATATAAAATACCTGTAACATTTTCCTGATGAAGAAATCAGGGGGCTCACAAAATTAGGTGACTTGTCCACATCACAAGACCTCTGAATGAATAAGTGACAAGGATTAGAAATTTAATTTTTGTCTGGACACCAAAACATTTACCATTATAGCACTTCAGGTCAGCAGAAGTCAAGTTCAAGGCCATTCTGCTGTTGGCCATGGGGGCAGTTATAGAGGGAAGTGTAAGGATACTTGAAAAAAGAAAAGTAGACTAGTATGGATA
The DNA here is from genome assembly GCF_006229205.1 of Suricata suricatta. NCBI lineage: Eukaryota > Metazoa > Chordata > Mammalia > Carnivora > Herpestidae > Suricata > Suricata suricatta. The sequence continues at coordinate 141,977,091 of NC_043702.1, forward strand.
GAACAGAGGGATTAAGGAAGATCATAAAATACTAAAATATTAGGCCAGAAAGGGATAGAAGAGCAAATCTCAGATATATTAGTAAATTAGCAATTCAACAATATATTGGGATATTATGCAACCATTAAAATAACTGTGAAGACCAGGTAGGATTGTGAAAAATACTAACGCTGGAGTATCGATGACAAAATAAATAAATAGGACAAAGCGGATTTCAAAGTACTCTTGGTTACATGTGGAAATGAGTATTGATGGTGTTTTCACATAAAATTTGTAGTTAAAATTGTTTAAAAGGAAAAAAATAAGTCCATCCCCTGGGCATAAGCATGGCTATATTTATACCGTTCCAGACAGATGGTTTTCTCTCATCCTGTAACAGATTTCCATGGAGAGAAAGCTAATGCCCTCCCTCTGTGATTTTAGAACCTTACGACCCCATTTCCTTGAGTCTAGTCTCCATTTTCCTACTGAGGCAATTTCACCCCACAGTTGGCTTCTGTCTCTTGTGAGCAAACTGCTGGTTTGAAATTTGTAACATGCTTTGGGTTCCAGAGATGCAGAGAGCAAGATTGTCATTCTCCCCGCCCTCTTCTTGCACTCTGCATACTTGCTCTTGATACTTTTGATATAACTGAGGGGGTGGAAGGAGCGGTAGTAATAACTGAGTGTAAAAACTAAGCATCGAAATTCACCAAACCTGTTATTTTCCTATCTCATGCTCCCTTTTCATGCTGTTAGCAATGATTCCACTTAATCTCCCAATATCATTCATATCTAGTAATTTTTAAAAGCTCCCATACTCTAGCAGGGGGGCGATGTGCCTGGGTGGTTCAGTCCATTACACATCTGACTTGGTCTCTGCTCAGGTCATGACCTCACAGTTCGTGGGATCAAGCCCTGCATTGGACTCTGTGCTGGCAGCACTAAGCCTGGTTGGGATTTTCTCTCTCCTCTCTCTGTTCCTTCCCTACTCTCCCTCTCTCAAAATAAATAAATAAACATAAAAAAAAAAGAAAAACCTCCCATACTCCAGAATCTCCATCTCTCCTCTGCTATTTATTTGTCAGTGGTAAAGTCATGGATTTGGCCTCTCAGATGTCCTTACTATTCCCACCTCACTCCTCCTACCTGGCCTCATCCCTGAGTAACACAACCCTGGATGACTTTAAATAAAGCACATCCCATTTCCTTTTATGCATAGATATCAATAGGCCCTTTTAAGAGAGGGTTTTGCTTGTCCTGTCTGCTCCTCTGTTTCCAGAATAGTACCCAACACTGTCACATTTCATTACTGCATAGCCAGGCAAAGAGCAGAAATGTCCCTGTCAAAGATGAAAAGAAGACTTTGACTGAAAAAGGATACAAGACAGAGGACATGAATAGATCAAGAGAGAAAGAGAAAGGAATGAATGAATGAATGACAGAGTCACCTAAGCAGAAACAGAGATGCCATGAAGCAAAGTCAATAATCAAGCCCGGTTAGTCTCTGAATCTGTAGAAGCCAACTAGAAAGGCAGAGCCAGAGAGAAATCTAAGCTCAGAACCAGCTGTAAAATTTTCAAAGAAGGGAAAATCAGAAGGCTGTGTAAGGAGAGGCTGAATTATTTGGGCGTACTGCATTTTGTGGCTGCCCCCTTGGAAGGTCCCCGATCTTCTCCTTGTCTTATCAGGAGGCATGCTGAACCTGCTGTTTGACCTCCACAGAAGGAGGACCTCTGATACTGTCAGCCCCAACCTATCTTTCCAGGACGCCTCTTCACCCCCTCAGCCCCCGCTCATGCCTTCTGCAGGGTTACACGGCGCTGCTTCTCATTCTTCCATGCTTGATGTTTCTCTCTGCCTGGGCAGCAGTGCCCACCTCCTCTATCTGACACACTCAGTCATCCACAGTCTTTGTCACACTATCCCCAGCACTCCTCCACAATTTGTAACTCCACCTATGAGGCTCCCATAGCGTTTTGGAAAAGCTTCTACAGAGAGCTTATCGGTATGCTATCATTGAGTATGTGTCTGTCTCTCTGACTATACACAGAGGTCCTTAAAGACTGACTGTACTTTTCTTGTTCATCTGTGGGTCTCCATGCCTGTGCACTGCTCAGTGCTCAATGTATGTTGCTGAGATGAATGAATCAAATATCATTTATTCTAGTGTCACTTATTTGCCTTATTCTCCTTTAAGGTCTTGCAAATCAAGAGAGGCAATCGCCTAAAACAAGGACTATGACACCTAATAGATGTATCTTTCACAGTTAACAGCCAGCCAATGGCTTCAGACACGAAAAATCATTAGTACTCCAAGATTCTGTGTTTCTGTTTTGCCCTTTGTCTACTCGCCTAGGTAAGGACTCTGTCTCTGGGAGCACATGCAAATATATTTTCTGAGACTCGTTCTGTAGCGTACAGTGCAAGATTGTAAAATTCAACATACACCTGGGAAATTCAGACACAATTTCAATAATAAGAGCTGTAATCAAGGAAGAAACCCTTACTTAAGCGAATAATTTGCCTTGGGAGTAAAGGCTGAACACGATGTTCTTCACACACAGGGACT
>NC_043702.1:141979741-141986015 GCF_006229205.1 Suricata suricatta
AGGAGGGTGCCCGTCTCTCCACACCCTCGCCAGCATCTATAGGCTCTTGATTTGTTCATTTTAGCCACTCTGACTGGTGTGAGGTGCCCGTCTCTCCACACCCTCGCCAGCATCTATAGGCTCTTGATTTGTTCATTTTAGCCACTCCGACTGGTGTGAGGTTTTGATTTGTGTTTCCCTGATGATGAGTGATGTTGAGCATCATTTCATGTGCCTGTAGGCCATCTGGATGTCCTCTTTGGAGAAGTGTCTGTTCATGTCTTCTGCCCATTTCTTCACTGGGTTATTTGTTTTGTGGGCATGAAGTTTGGTGAGTTCCTTGTATATTTTAGATACGAGCCCTTTATCTGATATGTTATTTGCAACTATCTGTTCCCATTCTGTCGATTGCCTATTAGTTTTCTTGATTGTTTCATTTGCAGTGCAGAAGCTTTTTATCTTGATGAGGTCCCAAGAGTTCAGTTTTGCTTTTATTTCCCTTGCCTTTGGGGATGTGTTGAGTAGGAGATTGCTGTGGTGGAGGTCTAGGAGGTTTTTCCCTACTTTCTCCTCGAGGGTTTCGATGGTTTCCTGTCTCACATTCAGGTCCTTCAGCCATTTTGAGTTGATTTTTGTGTATGGTGTAAGAAAGTTTCATTCTTCTGCATGTTGCTGTCCAGTTCTCCCAGCACCACCTGCTAAAGAGGCAGTCTTTTTTCCATCACATACTCTTTCCTACTTTGTCGAAAATTAATTAACCATATATTTTTGGGCCCAGTTCTGGGTTCTCTACTCTATTCCATTGGTCTATGTGTCTGTTTTTGTACCAATACCATACTATCTTGATGATGACAGCTTTATTTTTTTAACGTTTCTTTCTTTTTGAGAGAGAGAAAGTGAAAGAGAGGGAAACAGAGTATGAACAGGGGAAGGGCAGAGAGAGAGGGAGACACAGAATCCAAAGCAGGCTCCAGACTCTTAGCTGTCAGCACAGAGCCTGACACAGGGCTTGAACCCACAAACCGTGAGATCATGACCTGAGATGAAGTCAGATGCTTAATCCACTGAGCCACCCAGGCACCCCTTTTTTATTTAATTATATTTTTAGAATCAAGATTTTAATCTAATTATTATTACATTATTAATAATGATATGAACTGGGTTTTAAAAGAAAATATGAATCTATTTAAGACTTTTTAAGGTTTATTTATTTATTCTGAGAGAGACAGAGACAGCACAAGTGAGGGCGGGGCTCAGACTCATGAAACCATGAGATCATGGCCAGAGCCAAGAGCAAGAGTCAGATGCTTAGCCACTGAACCACCCAGGCACCCCAGAAAATATAAATCTATTTAAACCATACACAATTTGAATACATTTTTATTAAGTATAAATTAAAGTAACTTAGGGGCGCCTGGGTGGCTCAGTCGGTTAAGCATCCGGCTTCCGGCTTTGGTTCGGGTCATAATCTCGCAGTTCGTGGGTTCCAGCTCAGCATCGGGCTCTGTGCTGACAGCTAGCTTGGAGCCTGGAGCCTGTCTTCAGATTCTGTGTCTCCCTCTCTCTCTGCCCCTCCCCTGCTCACACTGTCTCTCTCTGTCTCTCAAAAATAAATAAAAAACATTAAAAATTTTTTAAATAAATGTAAAAAACAAAATTTTACTTATTTACATGTTTTAAAAATGAGTCGTTTTAAATATTAAGAATTATCTATTCTATCAAAATGAGAATTAAATGTGATTAATAAATATCAAAAGTTTAAACTATAGTAATTTAAATAAAATTAACTTTTTCATTTATTTTTTGAAAAATAAATTGTTATATGTATTTATAAAAAGAAAACACTTGGCATGACTGGGTGGCTCATTTGGATAAGTGTTCAACTTGATTTCAGCTCAGGTCATGATCACAATTCATGAGCTGGAGCGCTGTGTAGGGCTCTGTGACCACAGTACAGAGAGGTACACAGTACGGAGGCTGCTTGGGATTCTCTCTCTCTCTCTCTCTCTCTCTCTCTCTTTCTCTCTGTCTCTGTTTCTCAGCCTGCCCCTCCTCCACTCCCTCTCTCTCAACATAAATAACGTAGAATAAATAAATAAAAATTTAAACATGAAAAGAGGGGCACCTGGGTGGCTCAGTCGGTTAGGCATCTGGCTTCGGCTCAGGTCATGATCTCACGGTTAGTGGGTTTGAGCCCCATATCAGGCTCTGCGCTGACATCTAGCTCAGAGCCTGGAGCCTGCTTCCAATTCTGTATCTCCCTCTTGCTCTGACCCTGCCCTGCTCACACTGTCTCTCTCTGTCTCTCAAAAATAAAATAAATAAAAAACATTTATAATAAAAATGAAAAGAAACTTTAAAAAGAAAACCGTTCCCAGTCGTAGGTTTCTGTGTACCTGCAGAAAACATCACTAGCATGCTTCGCGCATATGCCTAACTTCCATACATTGAAATTTAAGAGTAATGGAATTAGTTACTGCTGCAAAATGTCCTTACTATGTCAAGGGCAACTCCTGCAAATACTGTGTCGATTCCTAAGTACCTCTAGAATCACAATTTGAACTAAAAAGAAAGCAAGAATATGGATATTGGGCACCATGAGAAAATAGTAGTTGACTATATAATGTTCTGCTGCATGTATGCTATTTTATTCAAATTAATTCATTTTTTATCTAAGCGTTCTGTCACTTAAATTCTCTTCATACTCAAAAGCAGTGTTTGTTACAGCATGACTAACTGTCCTTCATGTCACTTGGGCTCTGTCACTTTGTTTCACTCACACAGAGCAACAGGTGTGAGGCTTCTCCCTGGGGCCTGGATAGCGTTAGTCCTAAAAGCAGAGCGTTAGGGTTAAGAGCCCTGCCAGGAGACAGCCAGGTCCCCAGTGGCAAAGGTACTTCCATGTCCTTTAATAGATGTATGCTTTGTGTGTTTGCAAGGTATGAACTCTGTAAAGAGGTGTGCTCAGGGCAGAGATCCTTCTTTCCTAGTTTTTCTTTAGGGAAGGAAGGAAGGAAGGAAGGAAGGAAGGAAGAAAGGAAGGAAGGAAGGAAGGGAAAAAGAAAATTATTCCAAATCATCTCCATTAAGGTTAGGCCTCCTTTACAAGGAGAAACATATATTTTTATAATAGTCTGACCATTTATTTACAGCATTCACTGTTGATTTGGTACTTTCCCTTTTTTTGTGCCTTTTTAACATGCATGAAGAGCATCCATTTCTACCCTCAGCCAAATGCTATTTGGTTACTGAGTAAAAAAAAAAAAAATAAGATTTTTCCCCTCTAAACTCCTTTGGCATTACTTTGAATCAATGCTATGGTACTCAACACAGTTTGCCTTCCATTATGACAGTTTGGCTACATCACCTTTCCCACATCATTCATTCAGTCGCCAAATACTTACTCTTTCACAAAACACAGCACCAACTCCTATGAAGCTGACAATCTCATGTGAAACACAAAATAAATAAATATGTAATATCAAGGAGTGGTAATTAAGAAAATAGAGTCAGTTAGGACGATAGAAATTTTCAGGGGTGCTATTGTATGGATGCAGGGAGTCCAGGAGGCCCTCTTTGAACAGAGATGTGATAAAAGGAAGGAATGAGCCATGGAAATAAGTGGAGATAAAGCTGTCTAGGTGCAGGCATCTGTAATAATAAAGAGTGAGAGGAAATGTGTTTGGTAAACAAAAGTGTGGCTAGAGAGGAGTCAAAGAGGGGGAATGTAGAGGAAAAGGGGTCATGTCAGAAAAAGACCCAAAGGTACAACTATGTGGGGCCCTTATAGGTCAAGGTAAAAAACAATTTAGATTGTAAGCTTCTTTAAGACAGATGACTATGTCTGGTCTTTGCATCGCTTAGCGGTTCTTACTAGTTCACCCGTGGCTCTGACAAGCTAAGAATGTAAGGGACCTTCTATACCTCTGGCTTTCAACTGATAAATATTATCTGTCAATTTTGTCTTATTTGAGGATTATGATGGGAAATTTCAAATGCAGTTAAATATCTTATTTAGAAATGCAATATAACATACATTACAATGAAATAATAATAATAATAATAATAATAATAATAATAATAATACAAAGACAATAAATCCTCTGTGATAATCTTTGATCTTTTTCCTCCCAGGATTTCCAAACTGTATTGCCATCATTTGATCTCTTCTCAACGTATGGAAAATTATATTCAAAAGCTGGACAAATTATATAAAGGTACACAGTTTAGCTAAGAAGGACATCAAAAAGTATATTTAAAACATTTTAAAAATTAAACAAGATTGTCTTTAACTCTCAAATATTTTTAAAACCATGCTATAATATTTATTTATAATAAAACTCTTTCATTTAGACTTAATGGTTTTTAACATTCAAAACTCATGGATATTATTTTTCAAGTCTCCAAAACAGACTCAAAATACATTAAGAAATAGAACTGACAAAAATCTGAAGCAAACTTTTTAAGTCCATTAATACAGTCAATAAATAGTTTTACACAATGCGATGAAAAAATATTGATAGTATCCAAAAGTTACAATAGCTTAAAATATTATATTCAGTATGTGTGCTATTTGAAATATGAGTTGCCTTTAGGGGATTTCAAATAAGTGGTGTCTAGGGTCCCTGATTATCAAAGCTTACAGTATAGAGAAGAACAGAAATACCCACGTAAACTTTAAGATCACAAAATAAGCTCTCAGTGAAAACTGTTTAATTGCTGAGGAGTGATGGGAGGAGGAGCCAAGATGGCGGAGAGGAAGGGAGCTCTGTAAACTTTGTCTGCCCCATCGATCGAACTGAGAAGGACATTACTCTCATCTGCAAGAGCGGAAGGGGAAAATACGGACTCCAGAAGGAAGAGAACCTGAAGGATACCTGAGTGAGTGAGTGCGAACTGGGGAGATTGGAAAACGGGCCAGCCCAAGACGGGCAGGGGAGTTGGGAGCCCCAGCCCAACGCGGGGCAAGTGCGTGGAGCCTGAGAGACAAAGGGAAGAGACAGAGAGACTGAACATGCTCATAGTACTGTCTCTGCGGAAGAGGTAAAGAATGCTTAGCTGCGCTTGGAGAGAGAGGCTCACTCCATAGATAACTGCTGGGTAGCCTAAATCCCGAACCCAGGTGGTGCAAGAGAAAAGAACAGCTTCAAGCCCAGTGCCATCTTGGCAAGGAGTCGGTGGTCACAGCAGCGGCGATGTCAGGGGTGCTCACTTTGACCTCGGTTTTGGGAGTGGGAGCACGCACCTCATTTCCACGGTGCATTTCGCCCCCAGCATTGGCCACGCGAACCCTGAATCCCGGGTGCCAACAGGGAAAAAATATCCCCCACCTCTGCACGATCCCGGCAGGGAGTTGGCGGTGGTGGAGACCTGGGTGCATGCATAGGCTGCAGGAGCTCCCAGCTCATTTCCAGCAGCTCCCACTGCCTCCGGCAACAGCTGTGCACTCATTCCTACCCCAAAGTGAAAGCAATCCCAGCTGGGGGTTGGGTTTGTGACGGGGCACACTTCACCTCCTGCTGTGCACCTCGCCTCAGGCAGGGGCAGCCGAAATCCTGGCCTGAGCCAAGACAAACCGATTCCTCCCCCTAAGAAGCCAGCCACCAAAGCAAATACATCTCACCTGTGGTAGCATAAAAATGCATGAACTGGAACTTTGAACCGAGGCAGGCCTGGAAAATACAACTTGGCTCAACTGCAGCACAAGGAGATCAGACTCATTAGAGTGGCCTACAGTTCATAGTTCAGCGGAGCTAGGTGTGCCACCTATCGAATCTCTGCAGACACCAAGGCAGAGCCTCTGAGAGAAGCCTCTGAGACCTACCACATCAAATCACGCTTATCCACGAGGAGGAGCTGCTGGGTTTTTTTGGTTTTTTTTTAATTTTTTTTCTTCTTTTTCTTCATTTTTTTTCTTTACTCCTTTTTCTGTATGTATTTTTTATTATTATTACTTTTTGTACTTAAGGTTTTTAAATTTTTTACTCATTTTCCTTTCTCCTCCTTTTTTTTTCTACCTTCTTGCAATCCAGATATATTCTCCTATATCTCATCCCTACCTCTCCCCTCAACTGGTCATACACTTTTAGACTGTCCACTGTCCTTTGTTGTCTCTGACCCCCTTTATTTTTTTTCTCTTTCTTTTCTTCTTCTTCTCTTTTTGTCTCTTTCCTCTCCATTCTCTTTATTTTCTTTCCCCCTTTTAATGTGTTTGTTGTTTGATTTGTCTGTGCATTTGTGTGTTACTGTTCCCTCTGTGTTTGTCTGTTTTCCTTCTTAGGGCTACACCAAGAAA